>NC_044402.1:43053181-43142361 GCF_006542625.1 Nomascus leucogenys | reverse complement strand
AAGCACAAGAACTTCATGCTTTGACTCATGCAAATGCAGCAGGGTTAAAAAACAAATTTGATGTCACGTGGAAACAGGCAAAAAATATTGTACAACATTGTACCCAGTGTCAAGTACTACACCTGCCCACCCAAGAGGCAGGAGTTAATCCCAGAGGTCTGTGTCCTAACGCATTATGGCAAATGGATGTTACCCATGTACCTTCATTTGGAAAATTATCATATGTTCATGTAACAGTTGATACTTATTCACATTTCACATGGGCAACATGCCAGACAGGAGAAAGTACTTCCCCTGTTAAAAAACATTTATTATCTTGTTTTGCTGTGATGGGAGTTCCAGAAAAAATTAAAACTGACAATGGACCAGGTTATTGTAGTAAAGCTTTCCAAAAATTCTTAAATCAGTGGAATATTACACATACAACAGGAATTCCTTATAATTCCCAAGGACAGGCCATAGTTGAAAGAACTAATAGAACACTCAAAACTCAGTTAGTTAAACAAAAAAAAGGGGGAGACAGTAAGGAGTGTACCTCTCCTCAGATGCAGCTTAATCTAGCACTCTATACTTTAAATTTTTTAAACATTTATAGAAATCAGACTACTACTTCTGCAGAACAACATCTTACGGGTAAAAAGAACAGTCCACATGAAGGAAAACTGATTTGGTGGAAAGACAACAAAAATAGGACATGGGAGATAGGGAAGGTGATAACCTGGGGAAGAGGTTTTGCTTGTGTTTCACCAGGAGAAAATCAGCTTCCTGTTTGGATACCCACTAGACATTTGAAGTTCTACAATGAACCCATCGGAGATGCAAAGAAAAGCGCCTCCACGGAGACGGAATCACCGCAATCGGGCACCATTGACTCGCAGGATGAAACAACTGGTGATATTAGAAAAACAGATGAAGTCACCACACACCAAGAAGGCGGAGCTGCCAACCTGGGCACAGTTAAAGAAGCTGACACTGTTAGCTAGAAAAAGCCTAGCTAGCACAAAGGTGACACAAACCTCAGAAAAAATGGGTGACACAGAAGAAATCTCACCCTTTTATGGGCTGGGTGCGGTGGCTCATGCCTGTCATCCCAGCAGTTTGGGAGGCCGAGGCAGGCGGATCACCTGAGGTTGGGAGTTCGAGACCAGCCTGACCCACATGGAGAAACCTTGTCTCTACTAAAAATACAAAAAATTAGCCGGACATGGTTGTGCATGCCTGTAATCCCAGCCACTCGGGAGGCTGAGGCAGGAGAATCGCTTGAACCTGGGAGGTGGAGGTTGCGGTGAGCCGAGATCGCGCCACTGCACTCCAGCCTGGGCAACAAGAGCAGAACTCTGTCTCAAAAAAAAAAAAAAAAAAAAAAAAGGAAAAGAAAGAACGAAATCTCTTCCTTTTACGCAGCAAAGTGGAGACAGCCCTTTCCTTTCACTTTCTGAAACTAAACAAGGACTCATTTTGACTGGAGGTGTAGGCTTTGCAATTTGGAGTCAGGTAACAGCTTAAATTAAGCTCTTCTCCTCCGTGGACCCTGGGGGATGAAGCTGTTTTTCCTCCCCCTTGGGGATCACATTTCAAAGAGATTCCTCCCAGACACTGCAGGAAACATTCTTGAGCTGTGGTGCGGCTTTCTTTAAAAGATTTACACACATTTGAAAAAGGCAGACAAAGAACTTGCAGCTACCAGTTTGCTGGGGAAGGGGTGGGGCGGAAAGTGGGAAAATATACCTCCCCTCGTTTTTCCACAAGAGAAAATGTAAGCCTCTGATTTTTTTTTTTTTGAGATGGAGTTTTGCTCTTATTGCCCAGGCTGGAGGGCAATGGTGCGATCTCGGCTCACTGCAACCTCCACCTCCTGGGTTCAACCGATTCTCCTGCCTCAGTCTCCCGAGTAGCTGGAATTACAGGCTCCCACCACCACGCCCAGCTAATTTTGTGCTTTTTAGTAGAGATAGGGTTTCACCATGTTGGCCAGGGGGGGCTCAAACTCCTGACCTCAACTGATACACCCCCTTCGGCCTCCCAAAGTGCTGGGATTACAGGCATAAGCCACTGCGCCAGGCCAGCCTCTGAAGTTTTAGTGTACCTGCCCTTGATGGGGGAAAATAATGAAAAAATCCTTTTGGATGCGGGATTGTTTTCAGTGAAACCTAACATTTAAAACAGCAAAGCAGACTGGGCACGGTGGCTCACGCCTGTAATCCCAACACTTTGGGAGGCTGAGGCGGGTGGGTCACGAGGTCAGGAGTTCGAGACCAGCCTGGCCAACATGGTGAAACTGTCTCTACTAAAAATACAAAAAATTAGCCGGGCGTGGTGGCAGGTGGCTATAACCCCAGCTACTTGGGAGGCTGAGGCAGGAGAATCACTTGAACCCGGGAGGTGGAGTTTGCAGTGAGCCGAGATCATGCCTTTGCACTCCAGCCCAGGTGACAGTGCGAGAGTCCACCTCAAAAAAAAAAAAAAAAAAAAAGGCGGCAAAGCAATAAAGTTGGGGTGGGGGGTTGCTTTTTCCCCATTCATGGTCACCCCAGCCCTGACTGCCTCTGACAGGTGCAATCTTGGCGCTAATGGAGCTGGGTTCCATCAGCTGCCCCATGCTGCCACCTGCTGGCAGGCACCGGTTAACGCCCTTCCGGAATGGTCCACATGTTGCCATGGCAACAAGAGGGTTTCCCTGAAGAGTTGGGCTGTCTAGATCTAACGTATGTTTGCAAAGAGCATTCAAGCCCAGGCAGGCTGCATGCATGAGCCTGAGCCACTTTAGGGCTGGTCATAGTGCTTATAATTTTTTTAGGGGGTGGAGAATCTATATACACACAGAGGGATGCTCTTTGACTTACAGTGGGGTTACCTCCCCACAAGTCCATCGTGGGTCCATATACCCTAACTTAAAAATGCATTTAGTATCTTGATACACTGATCGTAACGCTGAAAAGTTGTAAATCCAACCATTGTAACCTGGAAACCATGTGTATATGTGAACGTATACACACGCTTTTATTTATTTTTTATTTATTTATTTATTTTGAGACTGACTCTCGCTCTGTCGCCAAGGCTGAAGTGCAGTGGCGCGATCTCAGCTCACTGCAACCTGTGCCTCCCGGGTTCACGCCATTTTCCTGCCTCAGCCTCCCTAGTAGCTGGGACTACAGGTGCCCACCACCACGCCCGGCCAATTTTTTGTATTTTTAGTAGAGATGGGGTTTCACCATGTTAGCCAGGATGGTCTTGATCTCCTGAACTCATGATCTGTCTGCCTCAGCCTCCCAAAGTGCTAGGATTACAGGCATGAGCCACTATGCCCGGCCAGATGTCCACATTCTAATCCCTGTGTGGTAGAGAGAATAATGGCCTCAAAAATGTCCACATCTTAACCTCATGTGGTAGACAGAATAATGGCCCCAAAGATGTCCACATCCTAATCCCATGTGGGAGACAGAATAATGGCCCCCAAAGATGTCTACATTGTAATCCCCTGTGGTAGAAAGAGTAATGGCCCCCAAAGATGTCCACATCCTAATCCCCAAGTGGTGGACAGAATAATGACCCTAAAAATGTTGTCAACACCCAAATCCACATGTGATAGACAGAATAATGGCCCCAAAGATTTATACATCCCACTCCCCATACGGTAGATGAATAATATCCCCCAAAGCTGTCCACATCCCAATCTCTAGAACCTGTGAGTATGTGACCTCACCTGGAAAAACACACTTTGCAACTGTGGTTTAATTAGTGATCCTAAGATGGGGGGCTGTCCTGGATTCTCTGGGTTGGCCGTCTGTCATCAGAAGGCTGCTTATGAGAGGGAGGCAAGAGGATCAAAGTTATAGAAGAAGTGACAATGGAAGCAGAGCCCGGGGTGATGTGGGTGTGGGTTTTGCAGGTGGAGGAAGGGACCATGAGCCAAGGAAAGCAGGCAGCTTCTGGAAGCTGGCAAGGCAAGAAAATGCATTCACCTCCAAAGCCTCTAGAATAAACCAGCCCTGCCAACACTTTTATGTTAGCCTGGAGAAACTGACTTCAGCCTTCTGTTCTTCATAACTGTAAGACAGTTAATTTGTGTTGTTTTCGGCTACCACATTTGTGATAACTTTTTACAGCAGCTACAGGTCACTAATAGCTACAGGTCACTACCCAACCAAATACAATCACCCAATGAAACTGTCTGCAAGAAGAAAAAGCAGTGGCAAATGCTCATGTTTTTTCTTCTTTGTATGACTTAGAGCATTAGATAGATAGAAAATCAGAAAGGGGAAAGAAAGGAAGAAAGGAAGAAAGGAAGGAAGGAAGGAAGAGAGAGAGAAAGAAAGAAAGAAAGAAAGAAAGAAAGAAAGAAAGAAAGAAAGAAAGAAAGAAAGAAGAAAGAAGGAGAAAAAGAAAGAAAGGGAAGAAAGGAAGAAAAAGAAGAAAGAGGTAAAGGGGGAAAGAGAAACAAGGAAAGAAAGAAAAAGAAAGAAAGAAAGAAAGAAAGGAAGGAAGGAAGAAAGGTAGGAAGGAAGGAAGGAAGGAAGGATGGAAGGGTGAGTTGCAGGATATAAATCAACATACAAAAATCAGTAGCATTTCTATATATTGATAGTAAACTAGCTGAAACAAGAAATTAAGAAAGCAATTCCTTTTACAATAGCTACAAAAATGTACTTATAAATAAATTTAACCAAGGAAGTAAAAGATTTCTACAACAAAAATGACAAATATTAATGAAAGAAATTAAAGAAAACACAAAAAAGGAAAGACATCCACGTTTATAGATTGAAATAATTAATATTCTTAAAATGACCCGCTATCCTATGTGATTTACAAATTTAGTACAATCACTAGCTTGTATTTTTAAAAGCGCCTTTGCTGCATATTCTTAAGATATTCAATGACAATGCCTGGATTTAAGTTTGAGGTATTATATCTATTTTATATTGGGCACAATATAATGTTATCAGAGATAACAGTTTTGATTGGTCCTAGGTCATACAGTAATATATACATTGTGATTTATAGACAAGCTATCTTTTAATACTCAGGCATTTAGAAAGTTCATTTAGACAAAGTTATAAAAATTTGCCTTCCATTCTGCCTATATCACCTAAAAATCCTAAGAGGTAATAACATTTTTTATTTGATATACAATTTATCAACACAATAAAAATCTAACAATTATCATGTGCAGAGTGTGAAAATCTCATCACATTAAGGAACACAAAGACATCTTTTTCATATTTCGGATGTAAAACTGTTTTGGAAACTGCTATTTTTAGAAACAGTTAAAAACATTTTTTCATTAGTTTTTCATGTAAAATTGTGACAACCACCATGAAATAACTGTCATCACAGGAGCATGGTATATTCGATTCCAAAACATATTCTTTGTAAGTTTTAATATATTTATGTATTATTTATACTTAGATTGTAACCCATAATGCACAGGTATTATTTTTCCTTCAACTCTTAAGAATATTCTTAAATAATAAAATTAAAATTAATGAATTATAATTTTTGTTGGTTGGGAAAAAGAAGAGACACACACTTGACAGTGCATCACTTCATCTCATCATTTCATCTCATTTCATCTCATTTTATCTCATCATTTCATCTCATCCCATTTCATCTCATCATTTCATCATATCATCTCATCATTTCATCAAATCTCATCCCATCTCATTTCCATTTCATTTTCATTATTTCATTTCATCATTTCATTTCATCTAATTTCATTTCATTATTTCATTATGTCATTTCATATCTCATTTCATTTCATCTCATATTTTTCATCTCATCATTTTTCATATCATTTTTCATCTCATTTTATCTCAATTCATTTCATCTCATTTCATCCCATCTCATTTCATCCTTTCAACATTTCATCTCATCATTTCATCTCATGTCAATTTCATTTCATTATTTCATTTCATCTCATTTCATTATTTCACCTAGTTTCATTATTTCATCTCATCTCAATTCATCTCATTTCATCTCATTTTTCATCTCATCATTTAATCTCATTTCATTTCATCTCATCATTTCAGCTCATCATTTCATCTCACCACATCTCTTCATTTCATCATTTCAACATTTCATCATTCATCTCATCTTTCAATTTCATTTCAATATCATTTCATCATTTCTTTTCATCTCATTTCATTATTTCATTATTTCACTTCATCTCATTTCAATTCATCTCATCATTTCATCTCATCATTTTTCATCTCATCATTTTTCATCTCATCATTTTTCATCTCATTGTTTCATCTCATCATCTCATCTCATCATTTTATCATTTCATCTCATTTATTCTCATTTCATCTCATCTCATTTCATCTCATGTCATTTCAATTTCATTTCATTATTTCATTTCATTATTTCATTTCATTTCACCTCATTTCATTTCAACTCATTTCTCTCATCATTTCATCTCATCTCATTTCTTCTCATCTCATCATTTCATCATTTCACCTCATTTCATCTCATCTCACCTCATCTCATCGTTTCATCTCATCTCATCATTTCATCTCATCTCATCATTTCATCTCATCCTTTAATTTCATCTCATCATTTCATCTCATTTCATCTCATCTCGCCTCAGCATTTCATCATTTCATCTCATCATTTATTTCATCTCATCATTTTATCTCATTTCATCTCATCATCTCAATTCAATTTCATTTCATTATTTCATTTCATCTCATTCATTTCACCTCGTTTCATTACATCTCATCATTTCCTCTCATCATTACATCTCATCATTTCATCTCTTCATTGCATCTCATCATTACATCTCATCTCATCATTTCATCTCATCATTCATCTCATCATTTCATCTCCTCTCATCATTTCCATTTCATTATTTCATTTCGTCATTTAACTTCATCATCTCATTTAATTTCACCTCATTTCATTGTTTCATTTCATTTATTTCATTATGTCATTTCATTTCATCTCATTACGTTTCGTCTAATTTCATTTCATCTCATCATTTCATCTCATCTTTTCATCTCATCATTTCATCTCATCAACTCATTTCATCGTATCTCATCATTTCATCATTTCATCTCATCTCGTATCTTCTCATTTCAATTTCATTTCATTTTTTCATTTCATTATTTCATCTCACTTCATTATTTCATGTCATCTCATCTCATTTCGTCTCATCATTTCATCTCATCACATCTCATCATTTCATCATTTTATCAGTTCATCTTATCATTTCATCTAATTGTTCATCGCATTTCATATCATTTTATCTCACCATTTCATCTCATCTCATCATTTCATCTCATTTCATCTCATCTCATTTCATCATTACATCTTATTTCATCTCATTTTATGTCATCCTTTCATGTCATCATTTCATCACATCTCGTCTCATCTGATCATTTCATCTCATCATTTCATCATTTCATCTCATTTCAACTCATTGCATCTCATCTCATCATTTCCATTTCATTATTCCATTTCATCATTTCATTATTTCATTTCATTATGTCATTTCATCTCATCACATTTCATCTCATCTCATCATTTCAGCTCATCATTTCATCTCGTCATTTCATCTCATTATTTCATCTGATTTCATGTCATCATATCATGTCATCATTTCATTTCATCATTTCATCACATCTCATCTCATCATTTAATCTCATCATTTAATCTCATTTCATCTCATTTCATCTCATCATTTCTTCTCATCTCATCATTTCCATTTCATTTCCATTTCATTATTTCATCATTTCATTTCATCTCATTTCATTATTTCATTTCATTATGTCATTTCATTTCATCTCATTTCATTACATCTTATCTCATTTCGTTTCATCTCATCATTTCATCTCATCATTTCATCTTATGATTTCATCTCATCTCATTTCATCTCATCATTTCATCTCATCTCATCATTTCATTTCATCATTTCATCTCATTTCATCTCATCTCATCTCATTTCAATTTCATCACTACATTTCATAATTTCCTTTATTTCATTTCATTTCATCTCATTTCATTATTTCATTTCATCTCATTTTTCATCTCATCATTTTTCATCTCATTTCATCTCATCATTTCATCTCATCTTATCATCTCATCTCATTTCATCATTACATCTTATTTCATCTCATTTTATGTCATCCTTTCATGTCATCATTTCATCACATCTCATCTCATCTTATCATTTCATCATTTCATCTCATTTCATCTCATCATTTCAACTCATTGCATCTCATCTCATCATTTCCATTTCATTCCATTTCATCATTTCATTATGTCATTTCATCTCATCACATTTCATCTCATCTCATCATTTCATCTCATCATTTCATCTCATTATTTCATCTGATTTCATGTCATCATATCATGTCATCATTTCATCTCATCACATCTCATCATTTAATCTCATCATTTAATCTCATTTCATCTGATCATTTCATCTCATCATTTCATCTCATCATTTCTTCTCATCTCATCATTTCCATTTCATTTCCATTTCATTATTTCATCATTTCATTATTTATTTCATCTCATTTCATTATTTCATTTCATTATGTCATTTCATGTCATCTCATTTCATGTCATCTCATTTCATTTCATCTCATCATTTCATCTCATCATTTCATCTCATCTCATCTCAGCATCTCATTTCATCTCATCATTTCATCTCATTTCATCTCATCTCATTTTAATTTCATTTCAATTTCATCACTACATTTCATTATTTCATTTCGTTATTTCATCTCATTTCATCTCAGTTTTCATCTCATTTCATCTCATTTCATCTTATCATCTCATTTAATCATTTCATCTCATTTCATCTCATTTCATCTTATCATCTCATCTCATTTAATCATTTCATCTCATCATTCATCTCATTTCATCACATCATTTTATCTCATTTCATGTCATCTCATCTCATTTCAATTTCATTATTTCATATCATTTCATTATTTCATTTCATTTCATCTCATTATTTCTTCTCATCATTTCATCTCATTTCCTGTCATCATTTCATCCATCATCTCATCATTTCACCTCATTTCATCTCATCTCATCTCCTTTCAATTTCTTTTCAACTTTGTCATTTTGTCTCATCATTTCATCTCATCTCCTTTCAGTTTCTTTTCAACATTGTCATTTTGTCTCATTTCATCTCACCATTTCTACTCACCATTTCATCTCAAAATTTCATCTCATCGTCTCATCTCATCATTTCTTCATTTCATCTCATCATTTCATCTCATCTCAAGTCATCTTATCATTTCATCTAAGTGAAATGATGTAATGGAATCATGAAATGAAATGGATAGGATGCCCTCAGTGATGTTAAATTTAAAAATTGTTTGTTTTCATGTATTCATTTTTATATTTACATGTACTTATATTTATGTTTACTTATATTTCTTTTTACTTATTTTTATTTATGTTTTTACTTATTTCTTTATTTATAGACAAGGTCCTGTTCTGTGGCCTAGGCTGGAATGCAGTGGTGCATTCACAGTTCACTGCAGCCTCGAGCAAACCTCCCACCTCAGCCTCTCAGGTAGCTGGGACCCCAGGTGCGCACCACCACACCTGGTTAATATTTTGTTATTTGTAGAGATGGAGGCTTGCTATGCTGCCCAGGCTGGTCTCAAACTCCTGGGCTCAAGCAATCCTCCTGCCTTGGCAACCCAAAATGCTAGGATTACAGATATGAGCCACAGTGCCCAACCTATTTATTTATTTATTTAATAAAGACAAGGTCTCACTATGTTGCCCAGGCTGGTCAACTCCTGGCCTCAAATGATTCCCCAAACTTGGCCTCTCAAAATGTTGGGATTACAGGTAGGAGCCACCATGCCTGGCCTAAAAATAGTATTATATTTTTGTATTATATAATTTTCAATTAGGTAATATGAATATTCTGTACAGGAAATATGCCCTTAATTACATAGGAATAAACATTTGTTACACTGAGAAAAATCTAATAGTGCTAAAAATAAAAATTAATTTGGAAAGGTCATACATTCTTACGTTTATACATTCTTTCATATATTCATATATTATTTTAACAGTATCAATGGTTTGGAGTTATGTGTACAAAACCATGACCTATATGTAATACAACTAATAACAGGCACTTATAATTCAAGGCATATTATATACAAAGCTTCAACTTCTCATCATTTTTTTTTTTTTCTTTCTGTTTTGGCAGATACTATGAACACAAAATTCAACTCACAGACACTATGGAGCCCTTACTAAGCATAAACTACTGTGAAAGGCCAGGGCTAGGACAGAACTGAGACAGGGCCAGGGATACGACAGAACTGGGGCAGGGTCATGGCCAGAGAAAAACCAGGGGCAGGGTCACAGCCAGGGACATGACAGGACCAAGGCCAGGGCCAGAAGCAGGGCAGAACCAGGGCCAGGGCCATGGCAGGATCAGGGCCAGCCGAAGGCCAGGGCAGGGCTAGGGTAGCACAGGCCTAAGGCAAGGCAAGGTCAGTGTAGAGCAAGGAACGGGCCAGGGTATGGCAGGGCAGGGACAGGGAGGTCCAGGGCCAGAGTCAGGTCCAGGACATGGACAGGGCAGGGCCAGAAACATGGCAGGACCAGAAAGGGGACAGGGCAAGGGCAAGGCCAGAGAAGGACCATAGAAAAAACATGGCCAGTGAGGGTCCAGGGCAAGGGCAAGGCCAGGGCAGAACCAGAGCCAAGGCAGGGCCAGGGCAGGGCAAGGCCAGGGTAGGGCAGGGCCAGTGTAGGGTGAGGGTAGGGCCAGGGCGAGTTCAGGGCCAGGGCAGGACTAAGATAGCACAGGGCCAAGGCAGGGCCAGGGCAGGGTCAAAGGAGGGGCCAGGGCCAAGCATGGCCAGTGTGGGGCCTGGGGATTGTCAGGGCCAGGGCCAGGGCCAGGGTCAAGGCTGGGCCAGGGACAGGGCCAGAGCAAAGGCAGGGCCAGGGAGAAGGCAGAACCAGAGAGGATCCAGAGCAAGGGCAGGGCCAGGGCAGAACCAGGACCAGGACAAGGCAAAGCCAAGGCCAGGGCAGGGCAAGGCCAGAACAGGGCAAGACCAGGGAAGGGCAAGGTCAGGGTAGAAAAGGCCAGGGTAGGGCCAGGCCAGGGTAGGAGAAGGACATGGTAGGGCCAAGCCCAAGGCAGGGAAGGGCTAGGGTAGCACAGGGCATGGCCAAAGACAGGGCAGGGCCATAGCAGTGGCAGGACTAGCAACAGGGACAGGGCAAGTGCTGGACCAGAGCATGGTGGGGACAATAGAGGGCCAGGACAGATGATGGCAAGGCAGGTCCAGGGCCATTTCATGGACTCGGTAGGCCTGGGGTCAGGACAGGGCAGGGCAAGGGCAAGGTCAGGGAGAAGGCAGGGCCAGGGCCAAGGCAGTGCCAGGGCAGGGCAGGACCAGTGCAGGGCCAATGCAGGGTGAGGGCAAGGCCAGGGCATGGAAGGGCAGGGCAGGACCAAGGAAGGGCAAGGAGAGGGCCATGGCAGGGTCAGGGCCAGGGCAGGCAAGGCAGGGCCAGGAAAGCATAGGGCCAAGACAGGGCAGGGCCAGGCCAGTGCCAAGACCTGGGCAGGGCCAGGGAACAGCTAGGGCAGGGCCAGGGCCAGGGCCATGGCCATGGCCTGGGCAGGACCAGGTTTGGGGCAGGAGCAAAACAAGGGAAAGGACAGTGCAGGATCTTGGCACAGCCAGGGTCCAGGACAGTGTTGGGGCAGAGCCAAAGCAGGGTCTGGGCCATGGTAAGACCAGCAACAGGTCTGGGGCTAGGCCAGTGACAGGACCAGATTCAGGGCAAGGGCCAGAGCAGTGCAAGGCCAGGGTAGGGCAAGGCATTTCAGGGTCAGGGCCAGGGGAGAACCAGGGCAAGGTCTCAAGCAGGGAAGGGCCAGGGCCAGGACAGGTCCAGGGGCTGCATTAGGGCAAGGGCAGGGCCAGAACAAGGTAAGGGTCAGGGCCAAGGCCAGGGTAGGGACAGGGCAAGAAATATGGCAGGACCAGGGGCAATGCCAAGGCCAAGGCTGGGCCAGGGCTGAGCCAGGGCTGAGTCAGGGCAGGGCACGGCAGGGCATGGTATGGCCAGTGCAGGACAGGACAAGAGCCGGTCCACAGAGAGAGCAGGGCTGATGCCAAGAAAGAGCCAGGCTAGTGCCAAGGCTGAGGCAGTGTCAGAGCATGTCCAGGGCAGGGTGAGGGCCAGGGCCAGAACCGAGCCAGGGCACAGCCAAGGCAGGGTAGGGCAGGGAAATGGCATGGCCAGGTCAGTACTGGGACAGGGCAGAGCAGGGCAAGGCGCTAGTAGGGCAGGGCAGGGACAGGCTAATGCAGAGCCATGTCACGCCGGGGCCAAGACACCTCCAAGTCCACTTCAGGGCCAGGGCTATGGCAGGACAAAGACCAGGGCCAGGGTCAGGGCCAGGTCTGTGCTAGGGCCAGCTCCAGAGCAGGGCCTAGCAAAGACTAGGGTGAGGGCCAAGGTAAGGCCAGGGCAGGGTCAAAGGCAGAGTAGGGCCAGGGCAGGGTGGTGACGCATCCAGAGTACAGCACAACAGGCTGATGGCAAGACCAGGGGCAGAGCACTGCCAGCTGAGGGCCAGGGAAAGGCCAGGGCAGAGCCAGGAAAGGGTCTGGGCCAGGGCCAGGGCCATGGCAGAGTCAGGGCAGGTCCTTCACAGGACTAGGTTCCAGGCCAGGGCCAGGGCAGCAGCAGGGGCAGGGCCTGGATAAGGGGAGGGCCAGGGATATGGCAGGACCAGGGCTAGGGCCAGGACCAGGCCATAATGAGGGCAGGGCAAAAGCCAAGGCAGGGTCAGGGCAGGTCCAGGAAGCGGCCAGCACCAAGCGGGGCCAAGGCACAACCAGCGCAGGGTAAGGCAGGGCAATAGCACCACTGGGCCATGACAGGGCAAGGTCAGTGCCAGGAGAGGGCAGAACAGTCAGGCCCATGGTGAGGCCAGGGCAGGGATGGGCCAAAGCAGGGCCAGGACATGTCCAAGGCCAGGTCAGGGCCAGAACAGGAGCAGGACCATGACCAATGGCAGGGCCAGTGCCATGACAGGACCAGGGTCAGGACAAGGGGCAGGGCCAGAGCCAAGCCCAGGCCAGTGCAGGTTCAGGGCAGGGCCAGTGCCAAGGCAAGACCAGGGCAGGGACAGGGTAGCACAGGGCCAAGACAGGGTCAGGATGGGACCAGAGCAGGACAGGGCCGAGACAGTCCAGGTAACAATAGGGCAGGTACAGGGCAAGGCAGGGCAGTACAGGGCCAGATCCACGGCAGGGGCAGGGCAAGGCCAGGCCCATTGCCAATGCACCAGCCCTCCCTACAAGGCTCCTACACCTGCCCACTGCCGCAGCCTGTCCATCGCTGTAAGCCTGACCCCCAACCCTGGCTGCAGCCGCCTGCCCTCCTAGCGCAGCCGCTCTCTTACCGCTCCCGCGCACTGCAGTCTCCGTTGCTGCCACCCACACACAGCGAGGCGAGCCGTGGTGTTGCAGGCTCTAGGTGTCTCCTCCTCCTCCTGGCATGGAGCAGCTGGGCGGGCAAAGCCAGAAAAGCCTAGAGGAAGATGTGAGGGGTGGAAGGGTTAGAGCCTCAACTTGTCATGCCAGCCACCGGGTGGCAGGGGCCAGTTTCAGCAAAGGCACTCACACCCACCCTCCAAAGTCCAGCCTCTCCTTTTCACCCAAGCTGGCCAGGAACTGGGGTCTGGGCTGGGTGCTGGAGTCACCACAGCACCCAGCTCCCCACTCCACAGGAAGCATTGGGCCCACTGGGGCTGCACTCCTTGGGGAGCAGGAGAAGCAGAAAAATTCAGACCCAGCCAGCCCTCCACACCCAGGTGCCAATTCCTGTTCCGGACGCCTCCATGCACAGGGCCCTGTCCCCCGTAGTGACCCCAGGGGTGCCTGGCAGCCTCTGAGGCACAGACTCCGAGTGCACAGGCCCAGGAACAGGTGGATGTGGGGGCTCTGCCATGCTCAGGATTCTCACGCAAGCACTGCGCGCCTGCCGCACTCCAGTATGACCAAGAGTGGGTCACCTTCTGGAGTGTGGAGTCATGGAGAGGAGAACCACTCCTTCCTTGGATGCCAACTCTGCTGACCGCCACCAGCAGTGCAGCCCCTGATAGCACTGAACTCTCTCCCCCTCCACGGCTAGTCCTGCCCTCAATAGCACCCCCACCTCCATCCCCCAATGCTGCCAGTAGCGTATACCCGATAGTGCCCTAACCTGTCCTCCTCCATGGGCGTTGCAGCCCCAGAAAGCGCCCATAACCCACCCTCCCTGCCTTGGGCAGTGCAGCCCTGTACAGTGCTACCAACCAGTACCCCTAATGCAGGCAATGACACCCTGGATAGTGCCCCCAACCCTCCCCACACTGCAAAAGGTGCAGCCCTGGATAGCCCCTGTCCTACCACTCTGGTCATGCTGCAGTCTCTGTCACCACCACTGCCAACCACAGTGAGGCAAGCCAGTGGGCCGCAGGCTCTAGCACCCAGCAGCCAGGCACGGAGAAGCTCTCGCTGATGGCCGGCTCCTACCACTCTGACCACGCTGCTGTCTCCATGGCTATCTTCTTTGACTACAAAGGAATAAAACTAGGTATCAATAAAAAGTGTAATTTTGGAAACAATACAATCACATGGAAGTTAAACACTACCCTCTTGAATAAATTAGTGGGTCAATGAAGATACTAAGACAGAAATACAAAAATTTCATGAAACAAAGGGTAATAAAAACACAGTATACCAAAACTTGTTATGCAGAAAGCAGTACAAAGGCAGAGATTTATAGCTATATGTGCCTACCATCCAAACAAAAGAAAAACTTCAAATAAACAATACATCTTAAAGAACTAGTAAAGTAAGAACAAACTAAACCGAAAATAAGAAAATAAATAAGATCGTAGCAGAAATAAAATTGAAATAAAAAACACACAAGGTTAAACAAAAATTTGGTTTTCTGGAAAGCTAAAGAAAATTGACAAACTTTTAACGAGGCTAACTAAAAAAAGAGACAAGATTCAAATAAATAAAATCAACAGATAAAAAAAGGAGACATTACAACTAATACTTCAGAAATTCAAAGGATCATAACTGGCTATTATATGCCAATAAATTGGAAAGCCTAGTAGAAATTGGCAAATTCCTAGATGCATACAACCTACTTAGGCTGAACAATGAAAACATCCAAGACCAGAACAGATTGGTAACAAGTAATGAGATTGAAGCCACCAGAAAGAGTCTCCTAGTAAAGAAAAGTCCAGGAACTGATGTCTTCACTGCTGATGGCTTCACACCAAACAATTTAAAGACCTAGTACGAATCCTAATCAAACCATTTTGAAAAACAGGAGGGAATACTTCCAAACATATTCTATGAGACCATTATTACTGTGATACCAAAATCAGACAAAGCCATCAAAGAAGGAAACTACAGGCCAGTATCTCTAATATTGATGGAAAAATCCTCAACAAAATACCAGTGAATCAAATTCAGTAATACATTAAAAAGATAATTCATCATGATCAAGTGGGATGTATCCCTGGGATGCAAGGGTCACTCAACATACAATGTGATACATCATATCAACCAAATAAACGACAAAAACAGTATGATCATGTCAACTGAAATTGAAAAAGCATTTGATGAAATTCAACATCCCTTCATGCTATAAATCCTGAAAGAAATGGGTACAGAAGAAACATACCGCAACGTAACAAAAACTATAGGAAAGACACCCACAGCTAGAATCATATGGAATGGGGAAAAATGGAAAGTTTTTCCTCTAAGATCTTGAACATGATAAGGGTGCCCCCTGTCACCACTGTTGTTTAACATAGTACCAGATATCCTAGCTAAAGCAATCAGCGCAGCCCCTGATATGGCCCCCAACCCACCCTGCCCCCTACCACCAGCAGTGTCGCCCCCCCACAATAGCACACCCAACACACCCAAACCGCCCCGTCTCCCCACACCATGGGCATTGCAGCACCCCATAGCGCCCTCAACCCAAAACCGCCACTCCCCCACCCCACAGCCGCGCAGTGCAGCCCCGGATAGCACACTTAGCCCACCTCCCTGTTGCCAGCAATACAGTCTGGGATAGTGCCCCCAACCGGCTCCCCGCCAAGGGCAGTGCAGCCCCGGTTTGGGCCCCCAAACCGCCCCCCGCCCGGTGCAGGCAGCACAGCCCCAGATAGCACACTCAACCAGCCACCCAAGGCGGGCAGTGACGCCTGAGATAGGGCCCCCAACCCGTCCCAGGCCACCCGCAGTGCAGCCTCAATAGCGCACTTACCCCGACGCCTTTCTACGCTCTGGCTGGCTGCAGTGTCCATCGCTGCCACCAACCGCAAACACGACTGCAAACAGGAAGAATTTTATTCACCGTCGATACGGCCCCGAGTTGTCCCAAAGCGAGGCAGTGCCCCAAGGTCTGTGCTGAGCCGAATGCAGCTCCGCCCTCGCGGTGCCCCCTGCCCGCCCGGGTTTGTGCTGAGGAGAACATTGCTCCGCCTTCGCTTTATCTCCGAAGTCTGTGCAGAGGAGAACTGAGCTCCGCCCTCGCGATGCTCTCCGGGTGTGTGCTGAGGAGAACGCAGCTCTGCCCTCGGAAAGGCACACAGCGCCGGCGCAGGCACAGAGGGGCCCACAGCGCCGGCGCAGAGAGGCCCACAACCCCGGCGCAGGCGCAGAGAGGGGCCCACAGCCCCGGCGCAGGCGCAGAGGGGCCCAGCCCGGGCAGGCGCAGGGGGGGGGCAAGCCCCGGCGCAGGCGCAGAAGGGGGGGGGGGCCAAGCCCCGGCGCAGGCGCAGAGAGGGGCCCACAGCCCCGGCGCAGGCGCAGAGAGGCCCACAGCCCCGGCGCAGGCGCAGAGAGGTCCACAGCGACGACGCAGAGAGGCGCACAGGAGACCTCAGGCCCAGGCTCCACTTCCCAGCGGTGAAAGGGTAAGAACTGAGGGTGGCTGAGGCTTGGGGTTGTTCAGGGCGGGGTGGGCTCTGGACCCAGCAGGCCCAGCACCCAGGCCAGGGCTCTAGGGGAGGCCAGGTGGGGCGAAGGCCAGGTGGGGCGAAGGCCAAGAAGGGGCCGGGGCTGGTCAGGAAGGGCTCCTGGTGACCAGCGCACTTTGCCTGAGCCAGCGTGGGAAGGAGGTGGGCTGGATGAGCCAGGGAGGCGCCGGGAGGGGCCTTGGCAGAGCCGAACCCCTCCGTCAGCCCCCAGGCCACTGAACCCTGGGTAGGGAGAACCGGCAGGGGAGGCTGCAGAGGAGTGGAGACTCCTTGGCTTTGGGGGCTCTGAGTAGAAGCATCTAGGGGGTCCCTCAAGAGGCCCCCAAATGCTGCCCCATGGTGAGAAAACAAGGAGAGGCCCTGCAGGGACCCCCCCGTGTTACAAAGGGCTGCCACTGTGAGAAGGTAACGCTGCTGGCTGGGGCTGGCCTTTCTACCTCACCAAGCCTCTTCCCACCCAAAGGCCCCAGAGAGGGGCAGCTGCCCCCCCAGCGGGCACAGCACCTCCTCCCTGTGTGATGGGGTGGGGCCCACAGTCTCCTTTCTCACGGCCTGCCTGGGCTGACCCTGGGTCCCAGCTCGGCCATGGGGGCTTCGGCATGTAAAGCCCTTGGGGGCAGAGCCTCCCGCCCCCGCCAGCTTCTGGCTGTCTGTGTCGCCCCCAGCACTGGGCTGGTGCCTTGGAGGGAGGCTCTGACCTCCCCCACATCAACCCGCTGAGGAGTTCTGTCTTCCCAGGGTTGTGAGGGAAGCCCGCTCTGCAGGCCGATGTCCAAGTCCAGGCGCCGCCTCCTCCAGGGAGCCTTCCAGACCTGATCTGTGCGGCAGAGGCCCAGAAGGACCTGGGTGTGGGGATCCTAGAGGGAGGCGGGGGACCCAGCGTGAGCAGAGAGGGTCCCAGTGCTTCCTCCTGAGTGAGGTTCACCCATCTGGCTCCGGCTGCACAGAGCCACTCCCTCTAAGCGCTCCTGCTCTCTGCTTTCCTGCATTAGCTCCTGCCTGCACCCGGCCCAGCAAAACCCTGCTCATCTTTCAGACCCAAGTTCAAGGCCTCCTCCCGCTTCGGGTGGCTCATCACCTGGCCTCCCCAGGCAGAGAGGCTACGGTCCTGCTCACTGGGTCATCTCTCTCGCCAACTGGTGCGGGACTACAAGGAAAAGGGTTGATCCCCATCCTCCCCCGCCATGTCCAGGAGGGTGCAGACACAACTGGGAAGGTGCTAGAGGCCCCGGGGGGAGGCTGGGCCAGCACCAGGCATTGGGGGGCAGGTTCCCGTCTCTACACCCCAGCCCCAGGCGGATGGCGCCTGCCCCTCCCGCTGCCTCACCTGTCACCCACCTGCTGGCCCCGGGCTGTCTCTGTTCCTGGCTCCCCTCCCAGCTGCGTCCCCAGCTGCCTCTCCAGGGAGGAGTGACAGCTGGCTTGTGCCACACCCTCGAGCCCCTCCCTGGACTACCCCCTCCCTGGGCCAGGACCCCTGCGTGTGGGCATGACCAAGGGGCCTGCTGATGAAATCTCATGTGAGCAGTGCCCCAGCTGTGGGTATGGGTGCTGCCAGCTGCCACCGCCTTTGCTCTGGCTTCCCAGATAGACCCCGACCCACAACTCCGAAGCTGTATCATGAACGCTGTGGTAGGCGGCTGGCGGGGAGCAGGGTTACTGTACCACTACCCTCTGGAAGCCTCAGCCACGAAGGGCCCCTGTGGGCACCTTTTCCCGGCACACGGTGCTGTGTCTCTCCACTCTTGGGCTCTGCAGTGACTTGAGGGGTCAAGTCTATGACCCCAGGGGAGGCTGGGCTCATGAGGGGACCAGAGACCTCAGTGCTGTGCAGGGAGTCCCGAACCACCCTGGTGGAAGGCCCAGCCCGACTCCCCAGGCCTCCTGCCAGCTCCCTGTGGTGTCCAGACCTGTGGTCAGGCCTGGAGGAGAAGCTCCCCCTCCCCTCGACATCCTGCATCCCTTGCTCTTCACCAGAGCCTCCTCACTCCCCAGGACCCCAGAGAGGACTGACCCTCTCCAGCCGACCTCTGGGCTCAGGACAGCCGGGTGGGGCAGCCACAGGAGCTGCCTGCAGGGGGCAGAGTCGGGACGGGGACCAAGCCGGACACCCATTTTGGAAGTGTCTGCACTTCCAGGCAGAGGGAGGACGGCGGTGGGTAGCTGGGAGTGCTGGGCCGAGGATGGGCGTTGTCAGGCCCTCAGTGGGGACTGGGAGGTAGAGGTGGGGGGGTCTGTGGAGGAAGGAGAAGAAGGGCCAGTGTCCCGAGTCGGGGGTGGTTGGCAGTGGACGAGGCCGACAGGAACAGACCTGAGCTTGGGGAGCTCCACTCAGAACGAGGCATCCATCAGGGTTCTGTGCGTACTGGTGTCCCTGGCTGGGGGCCAGGCCCCGAGGTGGAGCCTGGGACTGTGAGGGTGCGCGGGTGTGCTGGGGTGGGAGGTGGATGGAGCCCCCCCACCGCCTGGCCCCTTGGGCTGAACCTTGGGCTTCGGAGCCAGAACAGACACAGGAAATCGCCTAATTGCATTTGCGCAGGAACACCAAATCCCTCCCAGCTGCATGGGGCTGAGCCAGGGCCACGGGCGGGGTCGGCCATCCCAGAGTCCTGACAGCTCTGAGGTGCATGCCAAGGGGCCTGGGCTGTTGGCCAGGGGGGGCGTCTTTCCCAGGCCAGAGACCCCCACCCCACCCCAGGAGAGCTGCCCCCCTTTCAGTTCCCAGAACGGAGCTCAGCTGTGGAATAGTGAGGGGGTGAGGCCATGGGGAGGGGGCCCGCATGACTCATATCCTGGGGTAGGGGAAAGGGAGGAGACGGAGAAGGGGCCCAGAGGCCTCCACGTCCTCAGATCTGCTGGGTCAGAGCCAGGGGCCGGCAGGGCTTCTCCCCAGCACTGGGTTTTAGGGGAGACACCAGGATATGCTTACTCTGCACCCCCACTCTCTCCCACAGGCCCCTAGCCAGGGAGAGCTCAGTCATAGTGATCCTCCAGGGGCCCAGCTCTGCAGAGATGATGTTCCCAGAGTACGCACCTGGGCCTCGTGCCAGGGCCGGCACCGCCGTTGTCGGGGCAATGACAAGGCAAACAGTCAACGTTTGCCTCACTAAAGTGAGGCTGCAGCACCCTGAAAGGATCCCTGGAGGGGGACGTGGTCCCCTTGTTCCCAAGCCTGTCTGCACATGCACGTGGATGTCAAGGGTTCCTGTGTGTGAGCACGTGCATACTTGTGTGTGCATGGGGTGCGGGCATGTGTGCCTGTGTGGCCGGAGCGTGGGCTCATGGAGAACGTGTGTGAGTTGGGTGCGCACCTGCGTGTGCCCCAGGCCTAGGGAGTCCCGCGCCCGGCCGCACTCCATGTGTTGGGCATGAGCTGTGAGCAGAGCGAGGGCCTTTATGGGGCTGTTGGGGCCTGGACTCCTTGCCCTTAGGGGTAGACCTGAGGAAACATGTGCACACGAGCTTCTGGGGTATCTGCGCCAATGTGTGCTTCCAAGCCCCGCCTCCCCTATGGCTTGGTGGAGGGGGTCTATGGAGCTGGAGTGAGGGCCCTGGACCCTTCGGAAGCCCAGGTCCAAGGAGGAGCTTGGGCTCTGTCTCATGCCCCAGGCCCAGGGACACACACCCCAGCTGAGACCTTGCTCACATGGAGGGGCTGGGACATGGGAACACGGGGAGCAACATGGCCAGGCTTCTTCTCCATGGAAGCCCTCCACCTCCTCAACACTCTGCCCCAGCTCTGTGCTGCCCTCCATTTGGAGGGGCTGGGGCATGAGTGGGGGCGTGAGCACGAGGGCCCCTGTACCCCAGGCTCTGTGTCCCCAGGTGGAACGAGGCCCAGCAGCCCCCAGCCACGCGGAGGCCGGCAGAAGCGGGAAGCTGGGCCTCATCTGCCCACATGATGGGAGCCAGGTGTGGGAGTCAGGCCCCCCCTCGGGGGCCTGGAGTTGAAGGCACTTCTGAGGAGCAGGACAGGCAGGCGGATGCGGGGGGCGGGGTGCACAGGCGGCTGGGTTTGGGTGGCTGGAGCCCCCTGTGGCTTCCGTCAGGGGGAGTGGGCCTTGAACTCGGGCCTGTGGAAGGGCCTGGCTTTTGTCTGAGAGGCTTAGGGGAGACCTAGGAGAGATTAGATCACACACTGGCAGGGGTGTCTGGCCTGGGGACTGGGGCCCAGTGGGGATCAGGCTGCAGGGTCAGGCAGCGGCCACTGGCCGGGAAGAACTGAGACCCCAGCAGGGAGACCCCAGCCCTGCTCCCTGTTCTGGCCTGGGCTCCCTCCCTGGGTCTGGGATAATAAGTCCTGTAGGAGCATAGAGACCCTGGACCCCCCTCAGGCTCTAGGAGGGTGATGGGAGGCAGGGCCCTGACAGCTGAGTCAGCAGTGTCTGCAGGATGTGGACCCTCTGAGAGCTGCTGGGCTGGGGCTCTGATGCCCAGGTCCAGGCCAGCCTGTGTCTACCTCTGTGCCCGAGGGGGGCGTGTGGGACCCCAAGAAGCCATGGTTTCAGGCTCTGAGAGCAGAAGCACTCCCTGAGTTTCCCCATTTTTGAAATGGCTCAATCGGCTGAGTGCGGTGGCTCATCCCTGTAATCCTAGCACTTTGGGAGGCCAAGGCGGGTGGATCACCTGAGGTCGGGAGTTTGGGACCAGCCTGACCAACATGGAGAAACCTTGTCTCTACTAAAAAATACAAAATTAGCTGGGCATCGTGGTGCATGCCTGTAATCCCAGCTACTCAGGAGGCTGAGACAGGAGAATCGCTTGAACCCAGGAGGCGGAGGTTGCCGTGAGCCGAGATCACACCATTACACTCCAGCCTGGACAACAAGAGCGAAACTCCATCTCAAACAAACAAAAGAAACAGCTCAGGGAGACTCCGCAGAGGGCTCTGAAATAAGGGTGGGGTGGGGTTGGGTGAGCCGACCCTGTAAGGTGCCCCCAGCTATGGGGTTACGCCCAGGCAGGAGCCCACGGGTCTGCAGGGCTTCTGTGAGCCAGGCTGGTGGTGGGACAGGAGGTGTCCTGCCTGGACATGCTCAGGCCCTCCTTTCCTCAGCCTTGGACCTCCTGTGGGGTCTCCTTTCCCCAACACGCCCTGCCTTTGGGGTGCAGGAGGGAGCACCCGCAGGTGGGGTGGAGGTGCCTCCTGGTGGTGCTCTGCAGCCAGTCTCCCTGGACTCCAGTATCTTCTTCCTGGGCCCTCCAGGGTCACCTGGGTCTAGGTCCTGGTTCTACTTAGGGAGAGAGGCAGACTGGGAGAGGGGGACAGAGGGTCTTTTGTCCTGTCCTTGAGTTTCTTCAGGCTTGAATGGGCCTTGGAGTCCCACCTTCATTCCCATAGGGCACAGGTGTGCCCAGATCCTCACAGGGTCCCAGGACCCTCTCCTGGGCCAGAGGGCACCTCATGACCATGTGGGCAGCCTCTATTTAAAGATGGACAAGGTGAGGCCTGAGGGCCAGCCTGGGACTGCCTTCGTTGACAGGGCTGCCTGCACCGTGTGGCCCCAGCAAGGCCTGTGTAGATGGGAAGAATGGGTGCAAAACAGCACCTGTGTTGGCTGTGGTGTGACTCCCTCTGTGTCCCCCACCAGGCCCACTGCTCCTGGAGCGTGGAGGACGAGGAGGAGGCCTTCTGCGAGCAATGCCAGCATGAGAGAGACAGGCAGCTTCCGGCCCAGGACGAGGACGGAGGTGGCCTTGTCCCCAAGAGGCCGGAGCAGGAGATGCTGTGAGCAGCCCCCTACCGCATGCTTGGGCTCTAGCCCCTATTTGTGTACCCTGGGGCCTGGGCAGAGGGGGAGGTCAAGGGCCTGGGCTTGGGGGTTTCCAGTGCAGGATGAGAGCGAGGAAGGGCCCCCAGGAGCAGGCACGGCAGTGGGTGAGTGCTCCTGGGGTGAGGGTGGCCACAGCCCTGGATGAGGGTCTGCCAATACCTGGCTGCCTCCTGGGTGCTGACTCAGGCTCTGTGCCCGTGCCCTGGCCCTTGCTCGGACCGCCTCTGACACCAGCCATGCAGCCTGGCCCGAGCCCCCCACCAGACTCCCCCGCCAGTGACTCACAGAGCCACGTCCAACTTGGCGGCCAGGCTGGCTTGCTTCCTCCTTGGGCCCAGGAGGCCTCCGCGGCTGGGCTGGGCTGTTTTTCCAATAATGCTTCCCTTCCTCCTGGCCTCTTTTGTTCCATTTTCTCCAAGTCAGCAGTCTTGGGCAGAGTGGGGTTCAGCGGTCACCATAGTCAGGCCCTTGGCCACCCCCACCAAGGGCCCTAGCTATCCCGGGGCTCCCCCTGCCACATGGGAGGCCTGAGAAGTCGGGGCTTAGGAGGACCTCATGTAGGGTCCTCATGTGGGGACCAGGGCAGCCCTTGGGGAGCCCCGGGATGATGGGGGAGGCACAGCCCTGCCATAGGGGGCCCCAGACTGATGGGAGAAGCACAGCCCTGCTCTTAGGGAGCCACAGGCTGACGGGGGAGGCCCAGCCCTGCCCTAGCGAGTCCCGGAGTGATGGGGGAGGCACAGCCCTGCTCTTAGGGAGCCCTACACTGATGGAAGAGGCACAGCCTTACCCTCAGGGAGCCCCAAACTGATGGGGGAGGCATATCCCTGCCCTCAGGTAGCCCCAGACTGATGGAGGAGGCATAGCCCTGCTGAGCCTCAAGGAATCCTGGACTGATAGAAGAAGCACAGTTCTCAGGCTGCCCCAGAACCGACGGGGGAGGCACAGCCCTGCCCTCAGGGATTCTGACCACAGGAGACACAGCCCAGAGCCAGCTCTGTGGCAGACAGAGTCTCCCACACTTGGAGTCCAGGGCCTGAGTGGGCGCTGTGAGGTGAGTGTGGGCCCTGGGCAGAAGAGGCAGCAGCCGCCCAGTCCTAAGCTCCCTGCTGCTACCCTCAGCCTCAGCCTGAAGCCCTCGGAGGCCCCTGAACTGGATGAGGATGAGGGCTTTGGCAACTGGTCCCAGAGGCCAGAGCAGTGGCAGCAGCACGAGGGGGCACAGGGTGCCTCAGACAGTGGAGAGCCCCCCCAGTGTAGGAGTCCTGAGGGGGAGCAAGAGGATGGGTGAGTGAGGGCCTCGAGGGCGGGCGCTGGGCAGAGCGGGGCTCCCTCTGGACCTCGAGGGCAGGCGCTGGGCAGAGCGGGGCTCCCTCTGGACCCCGAGGGCAGGTGCTGGGCAGAGCGGGGCTCCCTCTGGACCTTGAGGGTAGGCGCTGGGCGGATTGGGGCACAGCAGAGCTCCCTTCAGGCCCTCAACCTGTGCCTGAGCAGCCACCCCATCCTCCCCTTTCCAAGGAGCCCCTGAAATGCCCCCATGGCCAGGAAAGGGGGAGAAAGGAGGGAAGGGAGGAAGAGGGTGAGACAGCATGGTGGCCGGCGAGGGGCCATGAGGAAACCTCATTCTGGGGCCCCCGAGGGCCCCTGGGCCCCATCCAGGCAGCTGTGAGGCCAGGCCGGGTGCTGCCACATCAGCACACAGCTGCGGCCGCTTCTGTAACGGAGGCCGAGAGCCCGCCGCCGCCCCTTCCTCCCTCGGGGCTGGCAGATCTCCATTCCCACAGAGGGGAGCAGGTATTTCCAGATGTGCACGCCGGAGAGTCAGCCGGGAGGACGCACTTTCCAGATGTGGGGATGTGTGTGCCTGTCTCAACCCCAACAGGCCCGACGGGCTGCTCCCGAGCCCCACCTCACTACCCCTGCTCAGGCTCCTTGCCACTCTGTCATCTGCGGCCATGATGGGGCTGACCCCACCTGCCCTGCAGGACCCGGGCCATCTGGGACCCCAGCCCTGCTCAGGACCCCCTTGCCCTGAGTGGGAACAGAGTTCATGGCTGGGCTGACAGTTCTCCCTGGTCAGGGTTCTTCCTGGCCCCTCTGAGGCCCTAAACCAGCCTGGAGCTCTAGGGACCGGTGTTGCTGAGCGACACTCCCTTGTCCTCCTACAACCAGGCTCCCACTCCCCAAGAGCCACTGGTCCTGGCCTGGTGCAGTGCCCACCGCCCCCCTCCCCAGGCCTCAGTCTCCCCCTATGCGCTTAGGAGTCAGCGGCCCTGCTTTTCTGAGATTGGGCAGCTCCCTTCTCCCTGGCCTCAGGCCTAGGCGGGCAAGGCTGCTCCCACCAGCAGGGGGCGCTTTGACTCTTCCGTGGAGCCCGGCTCTGCGGCTGCCACCCCACCCCCTGCACCTGCCTGGCTGCACAGACCTGCTCCTGAATGGCCCCTCTGTGTGGCTGCTGCTGGCTCAGACCCCTGCCCACCTTGGGCGGGTGGGTCTGGGTCTTGGCTGGCACGCATACCCAGGGGCCTGAAATCATGGAAAATTCGAGAATTTCCCATCTTCTCCTCCAGGTTCAGTCCTGCTCAAATGCAGAGCCGCTAGAAGCTGCCAGCTGGCTGGCCTCCCCTCCCCCACAGCCGGCAGCCCCTTGGCCCTGCTCCTCAGTGACCTGGCCCCTACCCCTGCCTAGCCCTCCAAATGACCCAGCCTCCAGTCCCCCAAACACCCAAGGGCCCCCACAGGGAGCAGAACAGGAGTGGTGGCCCCGGCAGCCCGGCCCCGCAGGGACCCCGCCAGACCAACTGAGTGGCGAGCAGCTGCCAAGCTGAGGCCCAGCCAGAAAGCTGGGGGGTTGAACCCAGCCTCTGTGCCTGGGGGACCCTCAGTCTGTAGAGCCCTGCCTAGCGGGGACTGGGCAGTTCCCCAAGGGCCTCAGGCCCTGACACAGCGGCCCAAGCAGACTGTGCTGGCTCTGAGGCCACTGGACCTTGTTTCCCAGTGGGCTTGGGTCTCAGAACCCTTGGCACTCAAGTAGCCTGACTACCTTCATTTTACAGATGGGGAAACTGAGGCTTGGAAAAAGGAAGGGGTCAACCAAGCAATCCAACGGCCCTAGAACAGCTTTGCCTCCCTTTCCACCCACAGGCCCAGCCTGCATGCCTGCGAAAAGGAGGACAGTGACGAAGTCCACCTGGAGGAGTTGAGTCTGAGCAAGGAGGGGCCAGACCCAGAGGACACTGTCCAGGACAACCTGGGGGCCGCAGGGGCTGAGGAGGAACAGGAGGAGGTGATGGCTCCACCTCAGAGGGTCTGGGTGTACCCCCACCCCAGGGATGAACCACTTTGCTGTCTGCACCACTCTGTGGGCCCTGTGGGTCTAGGCCAGAGTGGGTCAGCACCCCGCACCCCTAGACCTTGCAGTCCCTTCTGGGCCCACATTCTCAGAGAGGGCAAGGCCCAGTGATCCTCTTTCAAGATCTGGACTCATTTCCCCAGACTCCTTGGTCCCTCCCCACCAGCTCCAAAACGAGCATGTCAGGGCCACAGAGAACCTGGGGCTCAGGGAGGAACAGCATTTTTTCCCACAGGTGCTGGGCAGGGCAGGAGGGGTACAAGCAGGGGGTCACTGGGGATGTCTGTTTTTTTTTTTTTTTTTTTTTTCTAGCACCAGAAATAGCAGCCCAGGACACCCAGCCCCTTGGTCTTGGAGGGGACCATCGAACAGAGCTCGCCTCCCCTGAGCCCTCCCATCAAAGTAGGTCAAGCTGCAAAGCCTGCCATCTTCTCCCCTCTCCCGGACTCATACCCAAAAGGCCAATCCCACATGCCAGCCACAGGAAGACCAGGCCCAGGCCTGGCTTTTGTCTGCTATCGCCCCCATTGCCCAGCGCTCAGCAAATCCCCGTGATATAAGGGTTGGGGGTTGGATTAGTGGATGGAGTAGTTGGGGAGATGGAGGGTGGGCTTTACCTTAGCTGCTGCAGGCCTGTGTCTCTCTCCACCCTCTGCAGCTCATTGACAGGACCGAGTTCCTAAACCACTCCATAGAGAAGAGGTCTGTCTGTCTGTCTGTCTGCTTTCTGGGCTCAGATCTTAGGTTTCCTCAAGAGGGGGTTGAAGGGAGTCACAGGGTAAAGATCTGGAGACCGAGGGGGCTCTGGGAGAGGCTTGGGCAGGTAGGGAGAAGCCTTGTGGGAGACATGGGGCCTGACACATCTTCTACCCTCCAGTAACAGTGTGAAGAAATCCCAGCCAGACTTACCCATATCCAAGATTAACCACTGGCTGGAACAATACACCCAGGCCATCGAGGTGTGACCTGGCTCCCCTCTGCTGTCAGGTCCCTCCTGCATCCTGGCACCATTCCTTAATCCAGCCAACGCCCTTCCATCCAATCAATGCCGCCTTATTCAACCAACACCATATCCAACCAATGCTTCTCCATCCAATCAGTGCCCCTCTACCCAATCAATGCCCCTCCATCTAATCAATGTCCCTCCATGTAATCAATGCCCCTCCTTTCAATCAATGCTACTCCATCCAACCAGTAATCTCCCATCCTATCAATGCTCCTGCATCCAATTAATGTTCCTTTATACAAGCAATACTCCTGCAACCAATACTCCTCCAATTATTCAGTGTTCCTCCATTCAATCAGTGCCCCCATCGGAACAATACTCCACCATCCAATCAATGCTCTTTCATCCTATCAGTGCTCCTCTATCCAGCCAATATTCCTCCAGTCAATCAATGCCCCTTTATCCAACCAGTACTCTTTAATCTAATCAATGCCCCTCCATCCAATCAAGATTCCTCCATCCATCCAATACTACTCTATCCAATCGGTGCCCCTCCATCCAATCAATGCTCCTCCATCCAATCAATGTCCCTCCCATCCAATCAATTCTCCTCCATCCATCAATGCTTCTCCATCTGACCAATACCCTCCATCCAACCAATACTCGTCTATCCAATTAATGGCTCACCATGTAACCAATGCCAATCCCACATGCCAGCCCCTCCATTCAATCAGTACCTCTCCATCCAATCATCCAATACTCCTCCATCCAGTCAGTGTCCCTGCATCCAACCAATATTCCTTCATCCACCAACTCCCTTCAATCCAACCAATACACCTTCATCCAATCAATACCCCTATTCATTCAGTGCTCCTCCATTCAGTCAATTCCCCTCCAGCCAACCAAACAACTTCATCCAATCAATGCCCCTCCATCCAATAATGCCTTGCATCCAATCAGTGGCCTTTTATCCTATCAATTTCCCTCCATCCAACCAAAATAGTTTCACCCAATCAATGCCTCTGCTTCCAATCAGTGCCCTTCTATTCAACCAATACTTCTTTATCTAATCAGGGCATCTCCATCTAACCAGTATCCTTCCATCCAACCTATACTCCTCTACTAAATCAGTGCCCCTCCATCCACCCAGTTCCCCTCCATCAAACCAATACTCCTCTGCTAAATCAGCGTGCCTCCATCCACCCAGTACCCCTCCCTCCACCCAGTACTCACTTATCCAAGAAGCACTCCTCTATCTTACCAGTATTCCTCCATCCAATCAGTGCTCTTCTGTTCAATTAATGCCCCTCCATCCATACATTACTCCTTCACCCAATCAGTGCCCTTCTACTCAACCAGTACTTCTGATTTCAATTAATCCCCTTCAACCAACCAATACTCCTCCATCCAACCAGTACTCCTCCATGCAATCAATGTTCCTCTATCCAACCAACATCCTTCTATCAAACCAATATTCCTCCATCCAATTAATGCCTCTCCATCCAACAAGTACTCCTCCATCCTATCAATGCTCCTGTATCCTATCAATATTCCTCCATCCAAGCAATACTTCCCCATCCAATCAATACTTCATTCATTCACTGCTCCTCCATCCAGTCAATACCTTTCCATCCTACCAGTGCCCTTCCATCCAACCAATACTCCTTTGCCGATCAATGTCATTGCATGCAATCAGTGCCCCTTCATTGAACCAATATGGCTCTATCCAACCAATACTACTATATTCAATCAATGCTCCTCCATCTAACATATACTCCCTCATATAATCAGTACTCCTCCATCCAATCAATATTCCTTCATCAACACCTTTCTATACAACCAATACTCCTCCATCTAATCAATGCTCCTCCATCCAACCAATACTCTGCAATTTAACCACTGTCTCTCCATCCATTCAATGTCCCTCCATCCATCCCATGGTCCCCCAGCCCTACCCCCTGAGCAGCATGGAGGCAGACCCACATCTGTCCTGTGCGCCATCATCTCCTTGATGCTCTTTAGGACAGGGAGGTGTCTCACGATTGCATCGAATGGAGGAAGGCACATCTTTCCAGTGATCCCCACTCTAGGGCTTCACTGGGAAAGTGCTCCCAGGGAAAACACAGACACAAAGCAGAGGGGTGCCCAGTGTGACCCTCTGATGTCATCATGGTGGCTGTTCACTAAGGTAACCCTGATGCTTTTCCTCCTCTGCAGACCACTGGCCGGACCCCCAAGCTAGCCCACCAGGCCTCCATAGAGCTGCCCAGCATGGCCGTGGCTAGTACCAAGAGTCGGTGGGAGACGGGTAAGGTACAGGCTCAGTCTGCGGCCAAGACTCCATCCTGCAAGGTAAGGTCCCCTCCAGGGGCAAGGCTGGGCTGCAGAGCCAGCACCTGGGAGTTTAGTAGCAGGCCAAGTTTCCTTGTTAAGACAAGTGTGGGACTGTCCAGGATGAATGTGGACAGACAGAACCCTGAGATATTGCCATAGGGTTGGGTTCACCCTTGCTGGTGTAGAAGGCTGTGTTGTCCGAGTGGAGGTGGATGGCACCTTTATTCCTTTCCCTGCCCCTTCCACTGGGATTGCACAGAAAAAGTTTTGGTAGGCAGATCCCAGGCCCCCTGGCCAGGTAAGGCAAGGCAGGAGAGAAGGGCCCAGGGCTTCTACTCCCCAAGATCTAGGGGTCTGCCCTTGTGACATACCCTTCTGCTGCCCCCAGGATATTGTGGCTGGAGACATGACCAAGAAAAGCCTCTGGGAGCAGAAGGGAGGCTCCAAGACCTCATCAACAATTAAGGTAGAGCCTAAATGTGGTTGGTGCAGGCAGGAAATATTAACTCATTTCATTGTCACACAAAAACAGAAGACATAAAACGGTTAAAATAGGCCAGGCACAGTGGCTCACACCTGTAATCCCAGCACTTTGGGAGGCCGAGGCAGGCAGATCTCGAGGTCAGGAGATCAAGACCATCCTGGCCAACATGGTGAAACCCCATCTATACTAAAAATACAAAAAAAAAATTAGCCCAGCGTAGGGGCACATGCCTGTAATTCCAGCTACTCGGGAGGCTGAGGCGGGAGAATCACTTGAACCAGCAAGTTGGAGGTTGCAGTGAGCCGAGCTCGCACACTGCATTCCAGCCTGGCAACAGAAGGAGACTGAGTCTCAAAAAACAAACAAACAAACAAATAAAGAAAAACAAAACAACTTGACACACTTAGAAAATGAAGGTTTGTGCTATTGGTTTTCTTTTATTTTAGAAAAATAAAGCATTGTTTAAATATTTCTTACAAGTACAAATATAATTTAAATTTAATAAATGTTCAAAGGTATCTGTAATTAAATTTCATTCAGTAGACATATATTATGTCTAATAGAGAACTTGCTAAGTAAGATATAAAGGATGATTACATGAAAAATCAGGAAATTGTCAGTAAGAGTCTTAAAAGTCAGTGATAGGACAGTAGTTAGAAGATATCAAATAGTTATTTATTCTTAAACGTTAAACAGGATATTAATAGTTTTAATAATCTTGAAGTTTGACAACACTGTAAAAACATTACAGACCACTTTTATTTATGAAAATACATGCAAATAGCAAATAGCAAACAGCAGTTGGGCTTAAGGCTGCTACTTACTTACCCAGTAAGTGACAAAGCTGGAATTCAAACCAGGTTTGAGCTATACCAGTACTACCTTTGAAAAGATTTCCTTACACTCATCTTTTCTTTATTAAACTCATTGGTTTTTTTAATTGAGACAGAATCTTGCTCTATTGCCCAGGCGGGAGTGCAGTGACATGATCTTGGCTCGCTGCAACCTCTGCCTCCCAGATTCAAGGAATTCTCATGCCTCAGCCTCCCAAGTAGCTGTGATTACTGGTGTGCGTCACCACACCTGGCTAATTTTTGTGCTTTTAGCAGAGGTGGTGTTTTACCGTGTCAGCCAGGCTGATCTTGAACTCCTGACCTCTGGTGATCCGCCCGCCTCGGCCTCCCAAAATGCTGATATTAGTAGTGTGAGCCACCACGCCTGGCCAATTTCTTAAACTTTTGATTATACTAAATATGTTCCTTCTGCATGATAACACTGTCTTTCCTTTTATAAAATTAATCTCTTAAAATACTTTAAAATTCAAAGTACACTTTTTAGATTCTTTAAAATACTCATTGCCATGTTCATGGCCTTTAGATGTGTGATCATAGCCTATTTGCTTTTCATTGACTTAGTTTCATATTTCTTTGCCTTTTTCCCCCTACTTTTCCTTATAGAACTATTTACTAGTAATGAAATCATTTTAAAGAATACACTTTTTCTTCCTCCTGCTAACTGTTAAGAGAATGTTTTATAATCACTCTGGTCATAGCCTGTAAGTTTCTTTTCTAAACTATCTTTTCAGGATACATATTTATTAACTTGCTTTCAAATGAATATGGTCATGTCTGTGCAGCAAGTTTCTTTTCTTCCTTCTTTTCTTCTTCTCTTTTTTCTTTTTCTTTTCTTTCTTTTTTAAGGCAAGATTTCGCTCTGTAGCCCAGGTTGAAGTGCAGTTGTAGAAACATGACTCACTGTAGCCTCAACCTCTCTGGCTCAAGTGATCCACCCACTTCAGCCTCCCAACCAAGTAGCTGGGGCCACAGGTGTGCACCACCATGCTCCGCTAAGTTATTTAGTTTTTTGTAGACATGGATTCTCAGTGTGTTGCCGAGGCTAGTCTTGAACTCCTGGGCTCAAGCCATCTTCCTGCCTTGACCTCCCAAAGTGATAAGATTACAGGCTTGAGCCATTATGCCCGACCTCTTTTTCTTTTTCTTTCTTTCTTTTTTTTTTTTTTTTTTTTTTGAGACAGTCTCGCTCTTGTTGCCCAGGCTGGAGTGCAGTGGCATGATCTTGGCTCACTGCAACCTCCACTTCCCAGGTTCATGCAATTCTCCTGCCTCAGCCTCCCAAGTAGCTGGGATTACAGGCATGCACCACCATGCCCGGCTAATTTTGTATTTTTTAGTAGAGACAGGGTTTTTCCATGTTGGTCAGGCTGGTCTGGAACTCCCGACCTCAGGTGACCTGCCCGCCTTGGCCTCCCAAAGTGCTGGGATTACAGGCATGAGCCACCGTTCCCGGCCCTCTTTTTCTTTTTAACTGAGCTTATTTATCTCTTCCCCAGCTTGAGTCTGGGTCCTACTGTCTTGGTCAGAGTATTTTACTATATTGACCTGGACAATTCTGCCATCATGAACCATATTCCAAACCTAAATATGTAAGAACATAGAAAGATTATTTTAGAAGGAGAATTTTAACACACACACACTTTATTCTGAAAATTTAGCAACAAAATGAAAGGTGAGTTGTGATAGTTGATGTATCAACAAATATAAAGAAGAAAGCCTGTAATCTGTTTCAGAATGCTATTTCTGGGGCTGGTAACATCAAAAATAATCCAATTAAATGTTAACTTGCTGACTCATAAGATTTTCTCTAATTTAGAAGTTGAAGAACATATATACTGCTATTACCACTTTCCATCTTTCTCAAGTACAGTTTTTATAGTTTTCTGTTGGCTTCATCATCATATTGAAAGATTATTAATCACTTACATATATGTAGTTTTCTGTTAAGTCTTATTCAATATATTACAAAATTTTGATCTATGTATGTAATATCAATTAATAAGATGGTGTTAGTTAAGTCAGATTACGTGTTCATTCACTTAGTCGTTGTTAATACTTCACAGAATATAAATTGTGTTCCATGAGCATGAATTTCTCTCTTAATTCCACATAATTTTCTTAAAATTATGCACCATTTATCATTAAGAGTGAAAGATTATGTCATTTATTGTAGTGGTAGAAGAAAATAAAACCAAAACAGAATCCAATCCAAAAGCTTAGGTTTTTGTTGTTACTACAGTAATTACATCTTCATATACTAAGGACAGCACACTATTACTGTCCAAGAATGGTGCCTCAAACAACTGGTTGCTTACACTCTTCAGAGATGAAATAGGAACATAAGCAAGCAGGAAGATTTTTGTCTAAATATGAAGCAAGAAAGGCTTAAATGTCTTTATTCAGGGGATTAGGCATCGTAAGTGTTTTTTTAGAGAAGTTGCTTTCATGATATTTCCTATCTGCTTTTGTCTAAGTACATAATATTTATAATATTTATAAATTTATTATTTACACGTTAATACCAACATTTTTGATTTATTTTGTTTTATTAATAGGAGCTCTAATTCACATTTCATAGCCACCTTTGTATAGGCAAAAGAACTGAGAATTTAAAAAAAAATTTCAAAGGGTAAGGAAAAACAAACTTTCTAGTTTATGGTAATTATTGTTTATACTTCTACTTTGTACGTTCTTGCCTGTTTTTTTCCATTTACTGTGATTGAACTTTTATCTTTTAAATCAAATAACATTGAATAACCACAGTATTGCAAGGCACTTTGGGATGGAACAGTTGAGTCTATTTTTATTTAGCTGTTAACCTCAGCAGATTTATAATCTAGTAGAATGCAAAAATCCCCTTTTTGTGTGCCCTCAATACAAGTGGGAAGCACTTAGTAGGCACTTAATTATTTTATGTTGTGTGCGTGAATGAAGGCTTCTGCCTTTAGAGGGCTTATCTGGTTTGGGATGAGATAAATTATGAACATTTTGAAAATTAAAAGAGAACAAGATAATAATCATGTCATAGTCCTAATTAAATGAGATTAATTATAGAAGGTGTTTGGTAGAGTACGTGATACATATTAAGTATGCCAAAGTCCTTATTTTCTTGCCTTTTTGCTGAACATTAATATAAGTCTCATAAAGTGTTAAAAATACGTACATACAGAGGTTTTTTTGTTTTGTTTTTAAATAGAAAATAAATGCTCTTGGAATTCGGAGAAGGGATTACTGTGGTGTGTGTAGGCTCAGACTAGGACATTGGTAGAATCTGAGAATGAAAGGGCGTTTGGAGGGGTAGGAGAGAGAAGAGCATAAGCCAAGGCATGGAGCTGGGAAAGCTCAGGTAGTATCTGAAGACTAATTGTCTACTTATTTTTTTTAAAATATAAAATTGTGAGTTTCGTTCCCTCCTTTGCCCGCCATCCTCCCCTCTGTTGCTCAGGCTAGAGCGCAGCGGCATAGTCTCAGTTCACTGCAACCTCTGCCTCCCAAGTTCAAGTGATTCTTGTGCCTCAGCCTCCCGAGTAGCTGGGGCTACAGTTTTGAGCCACCACACCTGGCTAATTTTTGTATTTTTAGTTGAGACGGGGTTTCACCATGTTGCCCATGGCTGGACTCAAACTCCTGAGTTCAAGCGATCCATCCATCTAGGCTTCTCAAAGTGCTGGGGTTACAGGCGTGAGCCACCGCGCCCAGCCTAATTGTCTACTTTGATTGGAGCATAGGATGTGTGAGTAGGAATGTGGAAGACAAAGCTAGATAGAGGGAATGGGAACAGATTGTCGATAGCCTTGTTCCGTTGGGAAGAGTTTGGGCTTTATGTAGTTCCTTAAGATTTATGGATTCATAATTTATACATAAAGACTGAATGTTTTAAATATGAGAAGTGTTGCCTATTGAAGAATACTTCTTTAGAGATTATATACCTATCAACAGATAATCATGTTGGTTTAAAACGTGTTAAAAACTCTTTTGGAGCTAACCATAAACAAAATCATACATTATAGAAGACTTATCATTTGCAAGTAATACTTTCTGAGAGCTCTGTAAATCCTCAGATTTTAAGATTAAGACATCTTTTTGTGGAATTCTTTATCTGAATTATATTTCCATTGAGAGTAATATGTTTCTTACATGTACGCATATTCTACAAGTTAATATCCTTTTCAACTTTAATGAAGGTTTTATTTCACTTGAATCCTTTTTGCTCAGGTTACAGCATTTGCTGAATTAGTTCAGTGATTTTTGGTGACAGAAGTATAGAACATTTCTGTTCTTTTCCTGGTTAAGAGCTGCCATTTTCTTAGTCCTTACATTTTTTTTCTTTGTGGGGGCAGGGGGCATTTTACATCAATAGATTTGGTTTTTTTTCTTTTTTCTTTTTTCTTTCGAGAAGGAGCCTCCCTCTGTCACCCAGGCTGGAGTGCAGTGGTGTGATCTCTGCTCACTGCGAGCTCTGCCTCCCAGGTTCACACCATTCTTCTGCCTCACCCTCCCGAGTAGCTGGGAATACAGGCGCCCGCCACCACACCCAGCTAATTTTTTTGTATTTTTAGTAGAGACAGGGTTTTGCTGTGTTAGCCAGGATGGTCTTGATCTCCTGACCTCATGATCTGCCCGCCTTGGCCTCCCAAAGTGCAGGGATTATAAGGTTGAGCCACCGTGCCCAGCCCAGTTTTTTCTCTTAAACTGTTTAGAGTCATTGCCTTTTAACTTTAATACAAATGCTTGGCTGGGCATGGCGGCACACACCTGTGGGCCCAGCTCCTTAAGAGGCTGAAGCAGGAGAATTGCCTGAGCCCAGGAGGTCAAGACTACAGTGAGCCGTGATTGTGCCATTGCCCTCCAACCCTGTCTCAAAAAAACTTCCAAAAACAAATGCTTGGTGTTAGGCTAGACTCATGCATTTAGCCCCTAGATTGGGCCTCTAGCTTCTCCATTGCCTTAACAAAGTATCTTCTGGGTAGCTCTCAAAACATTTAACATGAATGTTAAATCTACGAATGTCATATTGTCTCATACCGTAAATCTGCAGAATTCCTCCCTTGATTGATATCTTATTCTCTCTTTTCTTCTACATATGTGTATATGTACATATACAGTTATCTTTCAAAGTCTGTAGGGGATTGGTTCCAGGAACTCCCCCATCCAATACAAAAAACTGGATGTTCAAGTTCCAATTTTCTTATATAAGGTGGCATAGTATTTGCATATAAACTATGCACACCCTCCGATATACTTTAAATCATCTCTAGATTATTTATAATACTTAATGTAAATGCTATGAAAATAGTTGTTATACCATATTTTTAAAATTTTGTATTTATTGTTTATTGAATGTTTTTGATAGATGGTTGATTGAATCTGCAGATGTGGAACTCATGGATATGAAGGGCTAACTGCATATATATGTGTGTGTGTGTGTATGTGTGTATAAGTTAAAAAAAAACGGAATTTCTAGCCCTTTGAGCAAACATAAGGAACATTTATAAAGAGTTGAAAGATAGGAAGATGTACTGAGGGAATTTAACTGACTGATTCGAGTTCTGAGAGAGCCTTTGGGATCTCAAGAAATCTACTGACGTACATTTATTTATAAGCTGCCATAAGGTGATAATGTGGGTGTAATTAATTTAGTGCTTTAAGTGAGAATTTGAGCAGTTGAGGGTTTTCTGTATACGAAAATCTATATTTGTAATCTGACATTTAGGGATGGAGAGATTGCTTTTGAAAGAATATACCAGTATCTCCTATAGCATTTCAGAGGTAAAATGTTATCTAGAAGGATCGCTTGAGCCCAGGAGTTCAAGGCTGTAGTGAACTATGATCATGCCACTGCACTCCTAACCTGGCAGCAAAGAGAGACCCTCATCTCTAAAAAACATAAAATGAAATTTATCTTTATTTTCAATATAATCCATAAGTTCACATCTTACCTTTTTTTGAAATGTAACAATAGATAAATAAAATGGTACAGTAATTTTATTTATTAGGAATATTTCAGGAGACTCACTAGTTTGTTAAAATGTAAAACTAGGCCGGGTGCGGTGGCTCACACCTGTAATCCCAGCACTTTGGGAGGCTGAGGCAGGCAGATCACCTGAGGTCAGGAGTTTGAGACCAGCCTGGCCAACATGGTGAAACCCTGTCTCTACTAAAAATACAAAAATTAGCCAGACGCAGTGGCGGGTGCCTGTAATCCCAGCTACTCTGGAGGCTGACATAGGAGAATTGCTTGAACCCGGGAGGCAGAGGTTGCAGTGAGCCGAGATTGCACCACTGTACTCCAGCCTGGGCAACAGAGTGAGAGTATCTCAAAAAAAGAGTAAAACTAGCTGTAGAATAAATACCAGGTTAGAATACAGTTTTTAGGCTTGGTGCAGTGGCTTATGCATGTAGTTCCAGCACTTTGGGAGGTCAAGGTAAGAGAATTGCTTGAGGCTAGGAGTTCCAGACCAGCCTGGCAACATAGCAAGACCCTGTCTCTACCAAAAAGATTAAAATTAGCCGCATGTGGTGGTGTGCGCCTATAGTCCCAGCAACTTGGGAGGCTGAGGCGGGAGAATTGCTTGAGTTCAGGATTTCGAGGCTGCAGTGAGCTATGATTGCACTCCAGCATGGGCAACAGCGTGAGACCCTGTCTCAAATAAATAAACAAATAAATGAATAAGCAAGCAAGCAATTTTTAAGTTGAACATCAGTTCTCTACTTGACTCCAGAGTTAAATAGGCATCCAGTTGCTTTTTGTGTTTATTTTTATATTCACTGCTTTTGCCTGCAACTGTGTTTCTGGTTCTAAGTAAATATAACATATGCTACTGGTACACATACGTCTTAGGCAACATGTGTTTCATTCACTGGATTGTTAGCTCTGCTTTGTTTTGTCACTACTTCAGTCCCAGTACCAATAACTGTACCAGGCACAAAGTAGGTATTTAGTTAATATTGTTAAATGAACAAATACAAATATTTGATCAGTTGAATCCTCATTTATTAGTACTGCACTATCTTTTCTTAGCTGTTTTCGTGAACATATGTGTGCTGGTCTTGTACCCTAACTAGATTGGAAGTACATTGTGGGTAGAAACTTGGTTTTATTTGTTTTTCCTATATTCTCCTTTATAGCAGTTTAGACCTGATGGGAAGTAGGTACTTCCCAAACATGTGATTGAACTGAAATACATTGGTAGATTTCATTTTATCAGGAGACTGCCAAAAGTATAGTCACAAATAAGGAATTTGGAAGAGAATCAAAAAGCTAGTATGTACTCGTTTGTCAGCTTGAAGGCCTGTATAAGACTCCATACTTCTGTGGAGTAAAAAGGGTAGGGTTCTGGGGCTGGACGCGGTAGCTCACACCTGTAATCCCAACACTTTGGGGAAAAAAAGAGGGTTCTGGGACTATTTGCTTTTTCTTCTTCTTTTTTTTTTTTTTTGAGACAGTTTTGCTCTGTCATTGAGACAGTTTTGCTCTGTCATTCAGGCTGGAGTGCAGTGCAGTGGCATGATTTCAACTCACCACAACCTCTACCTCTCGGGTTCTAGCAGTTCTCCTGCCTGAGCCTCCTGAGTAGCTGGGATTACAGGCGCTTACCACCACACCTGGCTAATTTTTTTATATTTTTAGTAGAAATGGGGGTTTTACCATGTTGGCCAGGCTGGTTAAGAACTCCTGACCTCAAGTGATCCGCCCGTCTCGGCCTCCCAAAATGCTAGGATTACAGGCGTGAGCCACTGCTCCCGGCCTCTAGGACTGTTCTTTTCCTTGCTCCTTAACAGTCTATTTCCTGCTTTTTGTTTTGTTGTGTTTTGTTTTGTTTTGCTTTGTTTTTTGTTTTTGGCCTTCTAACTATGTTAAAAATGTTGTAAGTCAGTGGTTCTCCAAGGGTGGTCCCAGATCAGCAGCATTATCACCTGGGTACTTACTAGAAATGCAAATTCTTGGGCCCCACTCCAGACCTACTGAATGAGCAACTCTGAGGGTAGAACCTAAAAAATTGTGTTTTAACAAGTCATCTTGGTGATTCTGATGGTAACGTTTGATGTCACCAAATGATACTGGCACTTTTTTTTTTTTGAGATGGAGTCTCGCTCTGTCACCCAGTCTGGAGTGCAGTGGCATGATCTTGGCTCACTGCAACTTCCACCTCCCAGGTTCGAGCAATTCTCCTGTCTCAGCCTCCTGAGTAGCTGGGACTACAGGCACATGCCACCATGCCTGGCTAATTTTTGTATTTTTAGTAGAGATGGGGTTTCATCATACTGGTCAGGCTGGTCTCGAACTCCTGACCTCAGGTGATCCACCTGCCTCAGTCTCCCAAAGTGCTGGGATTACAGGCATGAACCACCATGCCTAGACTGATAAAGACACTGTCTTTAAGAGAGAGGGCTAGAGGCAGTGATTATGTGCCAGAGAAAACTAGCAGCCTAGATTTAAGAGGATAATATAATCCAAAGCTTTTCAGAGGGAATAGATATAGTTTATAGAAGGCATTAAGACATAAAGCAGATTATTGAAACTTCATTGTACACTGTAACCATATAATTGACTTTTACTTATATATTTCCTCTTTTACTTTGCAGTTTGTGTTCAAATCAAAAGATGAGAACCTTAATCAAGCTTTATAATATTTTATTTTAGATTTTTGTAAAAGTGAATGCTCTTTATATTCCATAGCAAGTAGCTGAAAAGCTACTGAAAAGTGTCCAACCCAAGAATTTTGTGTATTTTTCATTTTGAATATACTTCTCAGTGATTTCAATTTTGAATCCTAGCCCTTTTAAATTTTAGAGTACAAGGTAGTTTAAAATGGCTTCAATAAGGCTGGGTGCGGTGGCTTGCACCTGTAATCCCAGCTCTTAGGGAGACCGAGGTGGGTGGATCACAAGGTCAGGAGTTTGAGAACAGCCTGACCAACATGGTAAAACCCTGTCTCTACTAAAAATACAAAAATTAGCTGGGCGTGGTGGTGTGCACCTGTAATTCCAGCTACTCAGGAGGCTGAGGTAGGAGAATTACTTCGACCCCGGGAGGCTGAAGTTGCAGTGAGCCGAAATCGCACCACTGCACTCCAGCCTGGGCAACAGAGTGAGACTCTGTTTCAAAAAAAATAAATAAAATAAAATAAAAAATTAAAAAAAAATAAATTTTCTTTCTGTCATGCAGACTTAGTAAAATATCTTCCTTCTATTATTTTTATCTTTTTTGTTTATAATAGGAAGTGAATATCTAATTTTCTATACTGCGAAAAATACGTATAAAGTATCATGGAAGTTCAACATTCATTTTCCTTGAAGATAATTCCAAAGTTTTCTTCTCCAGAAATATATCCTGTTATCATTAGGTTTAGTTGTACTGATAAATGGCAGTTGATGATTTCTAATTTTTTAAACATATTTTATTCATAACACTTTTTTTTTTTTGAGATGGAGTCTCACTCTGTTGCCCAGGCTGGAGTGCAGTGGTGTGGTCTTGGCTCACTGCAACCTCCACCTCCTGGGTTCAAGCAATTCTCTGCCTCAGCCTCCCAAGTAGCTGGGATTACAGGCACCTGCCACCATGCCTGGCTAATTTTTTCTTGTATTTTTAGTAGAGATGGGGTTTCACTATCTTGGCCAGGCTGGTCTTGAACTCCTGACCTCGTGATCCACCTGCCTCAGCCTCCCAAAGTGCTAGGATTACAGGCATGAGCCACCGCGCCCTGCCTTTTTTTTTTTTTTGAGATGGAGTCTCACCATGTCGCCCAGGGTGGAGTGCAGTGGTGCGATCTCTGCACACTGCAACCTCCGCCTCCGGGTTTGAGTGATTCTTCTGTCTCAGCCTTCCGAGTAGCTGGGAATACAGTTCCTGGCTAATTTTTGTATGGTTAGTGGAGACAGGGTTTCACTATGTTGGCCAGTCTGGTCTCGAACTCCTGACCTCAAGTGATCCCCCCGCCTCAGCCTCCCAAAGTTCTGGGATTACAGGTGTGAGCCACTGTGTCCGACCTATTTTCCTCTTTTTCTTTTTACCTTTTTTCCTTCCCTTTTTTTCTTCCTTTCACTGTTTTCGTCTTTTATGTCTCTCACCCTCGCCCTTCCTCAGTTCAATTCAAAGAGCAATATACTGCCATATCTGGAGAATTTTTAGTGGGAATTTAATCTTTATTTTAAAAGAGTAAGAATTTATACCAATTATTATGTTTTCGACTGAGGTTGTTTTACAGAAGGAATTCTTTTTGTTATGTAGGAATGTGTTTTAAGACTTTTTGTTTCTAACATCTAAGTTTCGTAGAGAAGAAAAGGTAAAAGATTGACATTATTCTCATAGTCTTTTACTCTTTTCTCAAAGGTCTTAGTTCAGGTCCTAATTTTCTTTCAATTATACTCATATATTTAACCGGTCTCCTTTAGGTGGTCATTTGGGTTGTATACATATTCTTGTCTGTGTTTCATTAGTCATATATTATATAATTGAACGTATGTGCAAATATATATTTGAAGGATAACATTCTAAAATTGTTGAGTTAAAGGGTATATGCATTTACAAACTTCACAGATGTTACCAGTTGTCCTCTATAAAGTGAAACTGGTTTATATCACCACAGCTAACATATAAATGTCTGTTTTCTACCATATTATTAAATTACTGAACTTTATCCATCTGATGGAAAAGGAGAAATCTGATTGTACTTTATTTTTTATATTTTTAATTTTTTTATGAGATGTCTTGGTATGTTTGCCAAGATGGTCTCAAACTCCAGCCTCAAGCAATCCTCTCACCTCAGTCTCCCAAAGTTCTGAGATTACAGGCATTAGCTACCATGCCTGGCCCTGATTACCACCCCACCACCCACTGCCCCCCCCCTTTTTTTTTCTTTGAGACAGGGTCTCACTCTGTCACCCATGTTAGAGTGTGGTGGTGTGATCACTGCTCACTGCAGCCTTGGCCTCCTGGGCTGAGGTGATTCTCCTGCCTCAGCCTCCCAAGTAGCTGGGACCACAGACACATGCCACCATGCCTGGCTGATTTTTTAAATTATTTGTAGGGACGTGGTCTCGCTATGTTGCACAGGCTAGGCTCAAACTCCTGAGCTCAAGTTATCCTCCCGCCTTGGCCTCCCAAAGTGCTGTGATTACAGGGCTGAGCCACTGTGCCCAGCCTCTGATTATACTTTTAATTGTAATTTCTCTTATGCTTGAAGTTGAACATATACAGTAAAGACTTTACGGTATTGTAAGCTGAAGTTTCAGAATCATCCAGGACCAAAAATGTTAGCAGAAATGCAAAACTAGCCAAGGAGTATCAAGAGGACAAAACTGATAATTGATATTGTTATTACCTTCAAAGTTTGATTGCATTGATTAGCTTATTATTTTTATTAAAGTCATTTTAAAAAGCATATAAAGTTCTATGCCAAAGCATCTTTGGCCTGACAAGTTGGGCTGTCACTTCCTTTTGACAAGACTTTAATTTTTATCAGCTTTAAATGCATGTGTCATTACTGTTCTGGTTAGGTAACATAATTATCCCACTGCAGAATATATAATTTCAAAAGAGTCTTGTGGATATTTGATGCCTTTTCCTCTGAAAACAATTGAATTGTTTTCAGACTACTTTTATTTCAGTAAGATAAATGTAATCCTTCCTTTAATTGTAATGTAAAATTTAAGAGCACATTGAAATGAAAACGAAAGCTTAACACTACCTACATTTTGAAAGTTATAAGAGACTAAATAAGTTGGATTTTATGTTTCTTGTGGTACCGAATAGAAACAAAGGTCATTCAAACTAAGTTTGAATGAGAATTAAGTTTAATGGCTCACTTGCTAAACCAGAGTTGCGCAATCCTCACAATTCCTTAGGGATGTGGCAAGGTCATCCTTAAATGTAAAGTTCTTGCTCACTTAATGGAAAGCACTGTAGATACATAAATAACATTGTTACCTGTCTTAGTGGGTCAGCATAATAGACGGGGGTGGTGGTACATGTGAGAATAGTGAAATTTGTAGCTAGTTTTGAGGCCCTTGTGACTTTTAAGAGGTAGTATGAGTCACTTTAACAAGTTAGTGTTTGTGACATAGTTTCAACTTCTTATGTGAAAGATAGTATTTCAATTGTAAATGTTCTTTTAATATTCTGGAGAGCTACTCTTTCCTAGCCCCTCTGTTTTACTGACTTTAAAAGTTGTTTACAGTTTGTTTCATGTTCAAATGTAGGGTTTTAGTAATTCCTTGGGGTGGGGGGCAGGAATGGGCAGAAGGCCATTGTCTCTAATTTTCCTTTTCCCAACTTTCTTTTTTCTTTCTTTTTTCTATGGATTACATGTCAAGGTGGGTGAGAAAAATGGTGGGGATTGAGAAAAGGGAGCAGTTTATTGTTTGTAGGGGAGGTCCAAAATAAAGTCACTTAAGGAATCTGTCATAAAATTTAAATATATGATGAAGCTTGTGCAAGGGGATTATAAGAACTGATTTTACTTTAACCCTTCCTGCTTTATGAAAAGATCTTGTTGACGGCAAAAAGACAAACACTTTAGCAAACTGTACTGTACACCTTGCATGTGTTTGCGTTAATATTAGTTGTTTTATTTTATTTTTTGATATGGAATCTCACTCTGTTACCCAGGATGGAGTACAGTGGCGCAATCTCAGCTCACTGCAACCCCTGCCTCCTGGGTTCAAGCAATTCTCCTGCCTCAGCCTCCCGAGTAGCTGGGATTACAGGTGCCATCAGGCCTGGCTAACTTTTGTATTTTTAGTAGAGACAGTGTTTCACCATGTTGGCCAGGCTGATCTTGAACTCTTGACCTCAAGTGATCCACCCGCCTCAGCCTCCCAAAGTGCTGGGATTACAGGTGTGAGCCACCGCACCAGGCAGTATTAGTTGTTTTTTATTGTAGACTCTTAAATGATGTGAACTATGTGTTGTAAAATCCCTACCCTGAAGTAAAATGCATTTAGATGTCCCCCCCGCCCTTTTTAACTTAAATCCTTTTTCCCCCTTGCAGTCAGTGCATTTTTATATTTGTACATACTTTGTGAGAAATGTGTAAAGGAAATATTTTTGCATCTAATTGTCCTAACTTCCAAAGGTTCTTTACTGAGTTAAAAAACCTTTTTTTTTTTTGGTCTAAACTGAATTTTGTCTGTCTTTCCCCTACTCAGGCCCAGATTGCCTTCCTATAGGGAGAAAGGAAGGGCCAAGAAAATTTGAAGAAGGATCTTGTGAGGAGGATAAAAATGTTGGAGTATGCTCTTAAACAGCAAAGGTAATTCAGTAAAACAAAAAGTGGTATTCTTTTTTGTTTGTTTGTTTTGAGACGGAGTTTCGTTCTTGTTGCCCAGGCTGGGGTGCAATGGTGCCATCTTGGCTCACCGCAACCTCCACCTCCTGGTTTCAAGCAATTCTCCCGCCTCAGCCTCCCCAGTAGCTGGGATTATAGGCATGCACCACCACACCCAGCTAATTTTGTATTTTTAGTAGAGACAGGGTTTCTCCATGTTGGTCAGGCTGGTCTCGAACTCCTGACCTCAGGTGATGTGCCCACCTCGGCCTCCTAAAGTGCTGGGATTACAGGTGTGAGCCACTGGGCCTGGCCAAAATGGTGGTCTCTTAAATATTGGAATAATTTTTTCATCATTCCTAAAATAAATTGAAATGTTAATACTGCTTGAGTTCAGGTGTGTCTATAGTAAACATTTGTATGAATGGTTGTAATATGTTAATTTTATTATGAATAGTTTAATAATCAGAAAGCTGATTTATATGATTTCTTAAAAATTAGCAACACTTTTTTCCTACTCTGCCTGTTTTGGAGAAGCAGATGTGCTCCCTGAACTGTTAATACCCATTCATTTTAAAGTTGAAATAGTTTTTAATTTTTAAAGGAAGTTTCTATAATGTTTACTCCTTTTCCTGTCATTTAATATTATTCAATTTGATGTGTTTTCTTTAGAAAAAAAATTGTTCTAGCAGACTATGTTAAGATTCTATATAGACTTTTTGTTTTTTTTGGAAACAGAGTCTCACTCTGTCGCCCATGCTGGAGTGCAGTGGTGCAATCTCAGCTCACTGCAAGCTCCTTCTCCCGGGTTCACTCCATTCTCCTGCCTCAGCCTCCCAAGTAGCTGGGACTACAGGCGCCCACCACCACGCCTGGCTAATGTTTTGTATTTTTAGTAGAGATGGGGTTTCACCATGTTAGCCAGGATGGTCTCGATCTCCTGACTTTGTCATCCCCCAATCTCGGCCTCCTAAAGTGCTGGGATTACAGGCGTGAGCCACCGTGCCCAGCCTATAGACTTTTTTTGTGTATTTTGTTCCTTTGCTGTCTGCCGTTAACAATCTCTCCAGAAGTTTATCTTACCTTTCTATTTTGCTAGTGTCTAAGATACTCCAGTAACTAAATTTGGGTCACAAGTAAAGGAAAATGGGTCGTGAGTGAGATTTTTGGAAGTTATATGAGTTATTTATTTGCTTTAATGAATGGGCCTTGGATTTTTTTGTCGACAATCTGAATTCATTTTTTTTAGATAACTCAGTACTTATAGGTGATATTGGAATTATCTATTTTGCTACTTTCTTGCTTTGTTTTTAATGATGCTTGTTTTTTTTTCTCTTTTTGAAGTTGGCGAATGGGATATTTGCAATAAAATAGCATTTAGATGCAATTAGATAAATAGATGATATTTATGAATAATGAGAAACAGATAAAATTTTATTAGAACTTATGTTCATCATCATGTGGAATCTTTAAATGGCATAAGAGATTGAAAATAGGTTGACCTCTTAGTGAAAAATATGTTTCTTTTCATACTTTGGGAAAGTTGATGAAAAGCTGTATTAGGGACATGGAAAGAAAAAACATTTTTAGGCCAGGCGTGGTGGCTCACGCCTGTAATCCCAGCACTTTGGGAGGCTGAGGCGGGCAGATCACAAGGTCAGGAGATCAAGACCATCCTGGCTAACACGGTGAAACCCCGTCTCTACTAAAAATATAAAAAAATTAGCCAGGCATGGTGGCAGGTGCCTGTAGTCCCAGCTACTTGGGAGGCTAAGGTAGGAGAATGGTGTGAACCTGGGAGGTGGAGCTTGCAGTGAGCCGAGATTGCACCACTGCACTCCAGCCTGGGTGACAGAGCAAGACTCTGTCTCAAAAAAAAATAAAAAATAATAAAAAATAATAAACATTTTTAAAAATACATAATTTGGGAGTAGTGAGATTTTTTTTTTTTTTTCAGGTGGAGTCCTGCTTTGTTGCCTAGGCTGGAGTGCAGTGGTGTGATCTCAGCTCACTGCACCCTCTGCCTCCCAGGCTCAAGCAATTCTCCTGTCTCAGCCTCCTGAGTTGCTGGGACTACAGGTGCATGCCACCATGCCTGGCTAATTTTTTTTGCATTTTTAATAGAGACAGGGTTTCACCATATTGGTCAGACTGGTCTTGAACTACTGACCTCAGGTAATCCACCGCCTCAGCCTCCCAAAGTGGTGGGATTACAGGCGTGAGCCAATGTACCTGGCCAAGTATTCGAGATTTTTTTTTTTTTTTGAGATGGAATTTTGCTCTGTTGCCAGGCTGGAGTGCAGTGGCACGATCTTGGCTCACTGCAACCTCCACCTCCTGGATTCAAGCAGTTCTCCTGCCTCAGCCTCCTGAATAGCTGGGATTACAGGCGCTCACCACCATGCCCAGCTAATTTTTGTATTTTCAGTAGAGACGGGGTTTCACCATGTTGGCTGGGGTGGTCTCGATCTCCTGACTTCGTGATCCGCCTGCCTCAGCCTCCCAAAGTGCTGGTGTGAGCCACCGCGTGCGGCCTGGAGTGGTTATGTTCATCTGGAAGAGGAAAGTAGAAAGGAGTGCAGAGTAAGAGGAGGTGAGGCTTGAATAGCATCAAATAAGGTGCTTGTCAGACAGACAAGGTGCAGGAAGTAGAGAGAACATGTTTGACATGGAACAAAGCAGTTTGGTGTGTTCAGAAATTTGTAATTTTTGTGTGTGGAGAGTAGGATGTTGGTTGTGGTCCTCCTCTCAGTTGATGACCGATAATGGTAGAGGGGGCAAGAGTTAGATCACAGAGAGCCTAACCAAGGAGTTCAAACTTTTATCTTACATGTAACAGGGAATGTGGGAGGTTTAAATTTTTTTTTGAGACAGGGTCTTGCTTTGTTGCCCAGGCTGTAGTGCAGTGGCACAGTCATGGTTCACTGTGGTGTCAACCTTCTGGGCACAAGTGATCCTCCCACTTCAGCCTCCCGAGTGGCTGGGAATACAGATATACTCCAGTCCACGCAGATAAATTTTTAATTTTTTAGAGAGACAGGGTCTCGCCCTGTTGCCAGATCTGGTCTGGAACTCCTGGGCTCAAGCAGGCCTCCTGCTGTAGCCTCTCAAAGTGCCGTGATTATAGGCGTGAGTCACCATGCCCAGCCCAAAAAATTTTATCTAAAATGATCTCGAACTAATAGAGGAGTTGCAAGAATCTTGTATACCCTTTACCCAGATTCACCAGTTGAAAATGTTTTGCTATATTTGCTTTATTGTGTTTGCTCTCTTTATAGGTATCATTTTTTTTCCCCTAAATCATTTGCTAGTTTGTCCCTAACTACCTCTGTGTATATTTCCTAAGAGCAAGGACATTTCCTTATGTGATTATAGTACATTACCAAATTAAAGAAATGTAACATTGATATTCTATTATCTGATATAGTCTATATTCAGATGTTCTAAAAATGATCTTTATAGCATTTTTTTTCCTGGTCCAGGATCTAATCTGGAAATATATACTGCATTTAGTTGTTAAGCACTTGAAAGTTTTAAGCAAGATAGAGTATGAAATACATTTTAGAAAGATCTCCTGACCTCAGTGTGGGGGTGGACTGGAAAGATCTGTAAACAGAGGCAGAAAGATTGTAATAGTCTAAGGTGAGAAATGATAACACAGTAGCTGCTGAAATAGAGACACATCAACTATAAAAATTTTAAGTAGAGTCCATGAAATCCGAAGCTTATATAAAAATTTGGAGATGGGACAGTGGGTGAGTGAGAAAGATAATTTGAGAACGACTCCCAGGTTCCTGGCTTGAAGGACTATCTGAATTATGAGAGACTTTTAGAAGGTATCAAATGAATTAAAAAGAAGAATTAAAGAGCAGATATGTGAGGGGGACCCATGATGAGAGATATATGCTTGGGAATCATCAGTATTATTGTGAATGAAGTGAAAGGAGTAGTTGATAGAACAAGTATTGTGGAAACAGAAGAGAAAACTAGAAGGAGTGACAGGAAGTAGAAATATTTGAAGAGAAGGCAGAGGAAGAAGAGCCAACAAAGAAATAGAGAAGGAAGGAGGAGAGAGTAGTATTTTGGAAGTGAGTTAAAGGAGGAAGTTCAATAACTGAAGATGCTAAGTAGACTCCAAGTAAGTTGTATACTGAAAATAGTCATTTGGAGTTGCCAGTTGGAAGCTTACTGGTACCCTTACTAAAGCAGCCTCAGTAAGGCAGCAGGAACGTGAGCCAGATCACAGAGGATCGAGGGCTGAGAAGGATGAAGTGGGGAGAGATGGAGTTGCTTATTATTATTATTATTTTTTCTTTGAGACAGAATCTTGCTCTGTCACCAGGCTGGAGTGCAGTGGCGTGATGTCGGCTCACTGCAACCTCCGCCTCCTGGGTTCAAGCCATTCTCCTGCCTCAGTCTCCTGAGTAGCTGGGACCTCAGGCGTGTGCCACTACACTGGGCTAATTTTTGTATTTTTAGTAGAGATGGGGTGTCACCATCTTGGCCAGGATGGTCTCGATCCCTTGACCTTGTGATCCACCCGCCTTGGCCTCCCAAAGTGTTGGGATTACAGACGTGAGCCACCGCACCTGGCAGAGTTGCTTATTTTTTTAAGAAATTTGACTCTGAAGGACAGTAAAGATAAGGAACTGGCTGAATCTAGGGAAGATTTTTTTCTTCTCTTTCTTAACTAAATGGGATTGCTCCTGGAAAAGAGTTCTTGCTTTTGTGTCTTTTTTTTTTTTGAGATGGAGTTTTGCTCTTGTTGCCTAGGCTGGAGTGCAATGGCATGATCTCAGCTCACTGCAACCTCCACCTCCTGAGTTAAAGCGATTCTGCTGCCTCAGCCTCCCCAGTAGCTGGGATTACAGGCATGCACTACCACACCGGGCTAATTTTGTATTTTTGGTAGAGACGGAGTTTCTCCATGTTGGTCAGACTGGTTTCAAACTCCCAACCTCAGGTGATCCGCCCACCTCGGCCTCCCAAAGTGTTGGGATTACAGGCATGAGCCACCGCGCCCAGCCTGGTTTGTATCTTTTGAAGTATATGGAGTGATTTGGAATTATTCTTGATGTTATGGCACTATTTGTATAATCTAAGAAATTTTTAAAAAGCATTTATTTGTGGCTTGAATTTTAAATTGAATTTAAAAAAAATTTATTGAGGAAAATTTGAAATATACTCATAGAGAACTAATATCTTTTATATACAGCCCCAAGTTTTAACAGTTAATGTTTTTGTCAGTCTTTTTCACCTTGATCTATTTTAATGCAATTCCAGATACCTTGTCATTTCACCTGTAAATGCCTAAGTAAAGATCATGATTTTACATGATTTTCTTTGCATGATTTTTACAGATTTTCTAAGTAGTCCCACTTTAGGATCCAAAAGTAAAACCGAATTATTAACGTTACAGAAGAATTACTTACCTAGCAGTGGATTTATCAAAACATTCCTTAATGTGTGATAAAATTTAATATAAATTTTCAAGATTACATAGTGTATAATCTGAGGTTGACTTAGGAACATCTATGCTGAGGAACCTCAAATACTATATAAATACAATTCTGAAAAATTTCTACCATTTTTAAAATTTCTCTCTATTCACTGCTACTTTTATCTACCCTACTGTAGTAACTTAACTGTCCTCCTTGCTTCTAGTATTTCCATATTTTAGTTCATCTTCCGTATCCATAGAATTCATTTTCTAAAACACAAATATAATAATTCTATTATATCCCTGTTTAAAAATATCTAGCTAATTTCAGGTTCTTAGTAAAGTTCTTCACAACCAGGCCCTTTCTGTCCATTCTGTGTCTCCATTCCTTCCATACCTTTTGGGTGTAATTATTCTGTTTGCTGTTTTTTGACCCACTGTGTGTGTTTTTTTTTCTTCCACTTAAGATGTCGCTTCTGACAGAAATGCCCTCTCCATCAATCCATTTTCTGATTGGAAAACTCCCACTGGCATTTTGAGATTTAGCTAAAATCCCACGTGTTACCTTCTTTTTGGTAGCTTTCTTTGACACCAGTTTTGACTGAATTAGGTAATCCCTTATCTGCATTCTTGTAATACTTGCTAGTAGCCCTTATAGCTCTTAAACAGTATGCTGTAGTTATTTACATTCCTGTCTCTTACGCATACCCTCACCTTCCACCCTCACCTAACTACAAGCTGTAGGTTGTCCCAGCAGCCAGCACAGTACCTGTAAATCATAGGAATTCAGTAACAGTTCATTGAAATTAATCAAATTATTTTTATCATCCACATTTAAGATACAATTGAGATGCTATTATACTCCTAGCATAATATTTATAATAATAGGCTTTGAAACAAAGCTAAAATTACTCCTTTAGTGTATTATAGTTATTAAACAATTTTTCTGCTATTTTTATCCAATAAAGGTCATTTATGGAGGGCCTGCCTGTGTATCAAACATGGAGTTGCTAGACATAAGATCTGCTTTTTTATCTTACAGGCAGAATTAGACAGAAAAAGAATAGCAAACAAGAAAGATTGGTTAACACAGTGAGCTGAGTGTTAAAACAGTGGAAAACGGTATGAATGAGAAGGTATTTTCACATATTGACTTAAAAAGGAATGCTATTAAGCATAAGGAGGGTTCTGTGAGAAAAATATATTTTAGTGAATGTAACAATTCAGTAGGGAGACCTTGATTTAAGGGACCATAGCTTGTGATAAACACAGAAGTTCTTTACATATTTTGCCTTTGTCTAATTTTTAAAATAAAATGTTCATAATGTGTCACAATTTTTGTTACATTTATTTTTGTAAAATATTTTCTGTTCTCTTTTTGTAGGTTCTGTTGTAGTTTTTCCTGAGACCACTAGAATACACTATAATGCAGTATTTTGTGTTTGAAAATGTTTTTCTTTTATGTGTATATATATATAAAATATAAACTCCATAACATTTTATTGCTACTATTATTTTAAAAGCTTTAATATAATCTGTCTTCAGACTAGTTACATTCAGTTGCTATTTTGACTTCTAGCAGCTATTACTACTTTGTCTTATGGTAAATGAAGTGTGTTTCTGGAAAAATAAGAGATTGACAGTAACATTTAGAACCTTGTTTACTTTCTAGTAACTGCAAGTCAAATTAATGTCTGTAAATCTTACCTTCTGATGATCAATAGTATGACAAACACATTGAACTAGATGGGCAAACATTTAGTCCAGTGATAAAATCTTTGTGGTTAAGAGACACATTGAGAATAGATGTTCTAAATAATTTGGACCAAACATATTTACTAAAAGTTAAGTATATATATAGTTAATTAACCAAATAACAGCAAAAATATTCTCCCTTCTGCCTCAGTTCATTGATTTCCTTTCCCAAGGAAATCTTATCAACTGGTATCTTATGTATTATGTATCCTTCCAGAAAGATTCATATGCATAGGCTAATGAAATAGATATATATCTTTTTAAAAATGTATGGAGACATACATAGTATTTTGTACCTTTTACTTTTTGCTTAAGAGATCAGTTCATTGGCATATGAATATATTTTTTTCCTTCTTAATGTGTAAATGTTACTATAAAACATTTCATACATACATATAAGATGTAAAGACTGTTATAAAAAATACTCATGTACCCATCACCTACCTTAAGAAATAGGACATCAACTGCCTATAATTTTCATAGGTTTTGTTAGATTTCCTCTCTATGTAAAACTTTTTTTTCTGTTGTGACTGCAAAATGATTATTATTGCAAAATAAGAAAGATTTCAGTATTTTACACATTTGAGCAAATAATTTTTCATTTCCTTTCTACTTTTTTTCTTTTTTTTGAGACAGGGTCTCACTGTGTCACTCAGGCTGGAGTGCAGTGGCATGATCTTGGCTCACTCACTGCAACCTCTGCAGCTGGATTTAAGCGATTCTCCCACCTTAGCCTCCTGAGTAACTGGGATTACAGGTGCACCACCATGCCTGGCTAATTTTTGTATTTTTTGATAGAGACAGGGTTTCACCATGTTAGCCAGGCTGACCTCAAACTCCTAACCTCTGGTGATCCATCTACCTTGGCCTCCCAAAGTGTTGGGATTACAGGCATGAGCCCCCGTGCCCAGCCACTACTTTTCTTAAATTATGAAAAAAACGAATGGTAAGTGCTCTATTAGGTTTTTGTAAGGAAAAAAAAACCTTTCAAATTTGGCTGTGTTACACTTTTCTTCCTTTATTACTTTATTATTTTGGTTCTTCAAATTATTGTTGTTTATGTTAATATCCCAGTCTTAACACATTGAATATTTATTATAAATGGCCTCAATATTTTAGGGAGCCAGGAAGTGAAAATATGCAAATAGATTAAGCAGATATGGCTATTTTTAGTCACCCTTTTAAAAATTTCTACATTATCTGGGTTGTTTTTCTAGTCTCATGGTTAAATCCGAGATAGTTAAATCAGATGGTTAAATCCTATTAACCAGAATGATAACATTCTGTCAACTTTGAGAAGAAGATAAGACAGTCTTCCCATTCATAGTTCTTTTTGAGTAAAAGACAAGGGATATCTTGACTAGTTTAAAAAAATTCCTTTCAACTGGAATATCTTATTCAACATTGATGATTTGGGCTGGGGTTTTCCCCCTTGGATTGTGCAGTATAATGCATATTTGGCAAATCATGATTATCTGACAAGGCATATAATATTGTAGATGACTTTTCTTTTTAAAAAGCTCAATTTTTTGAGAAAAGTCTTCTACAAATTTATTTCACAATCCAAACCTTTTTTTTTTTTTAACTGTTTTTGATAGTAAAATTTAGCTTTGGCAATCATCAGGAAAATTTGAATACTACAGAAACTAGGATGTTATATGGTTCATTTTGTTATTACAGAAAGAAGAGTTATGATTCCCAGAGTTACTCCTTTATTTTGTTATAAGGATACTTGATGGTATAACAACAACAGCAACAACAAAAAAGGCAAGCACTTTTGTATTATAACTTTGACACCATGGAAAGCTATGAGCCTTTGAAAGTTCTAGGAGTGTTCAGCCAGGACTATTGAATTCTTGTGACTACTACTACTGTGTATGTTAAAGTTAATTTAAATATATTTTAAGATGGTCTGTATTTTCTCATTTCTTTGTTAGAGCCAAATACCACAAGTTGAAATATGGGACAGAATCGAATCAGGGAGATATGAAGCCTCCAAGCTATGATTCTGTTAAGCTAATTTGAAAGGAAGTTTAAGCGTTAAAAAGAAGTTAATGTCTAGTATTTTCTAGCGACATTTACAACTGTAAGTTACTTTCTAATTATTTGTATATTAGTTATTTTTTCTGACCTGCTTGTCTTTTGGCACCATTTAGTGTCATTTAGATCATTTTCCACCACCTTCCTTCCTTTTCCCTCTTCCTCTTTCTTTTAGTTCCCTATTTTCTGCTTATGTTCTACACTTACTGGAAGGATCAGAGTTCATGGGGTAACATGCACCAGCATAATCTTGTCTTGCTGGGTCTGCCCAGAGTTAATGGGAACTTTCAGATGTGCAGTACAAAGTACATCATGCTCTTGAAATCCTGAGAAAGATTAGGAAATTAGGTAAGAGATTTCTTGTTAAAGCATGGAGGAATTCCTCATCCCAAAAACATAATTCTTCGGTTTCAGGTGGAAAACTGTTTTGGTCTTTCTTGTCCACAGGAGTTTCTGTAACTAGAACATGTTTTTTTTTTTTTTTTTTTTTTTGAGATGGAGTCTCGCTCTGTCGCCCAGGCTGGAGTGCAGTGGCACAATCTCGGCTCACTGCAAGCTCCGCCTCCTGGGTTCACGCCATTCTCCCGCCTCAGCCTCTCCGAGTAGCTGGGACTACAGGCGCCCGCCACCACGCCCGGCTAATTTTTTGTATTTTTAGTAGAGACGGGGTTTCACCGTGGTCTCGATCTCCTGACCTCGTGATCTGCCCGCCTCGGCCTCCCAAAGTGCTGGGATTACAAGCGTGAGCCACCGCGCCCGGCCTAGAACATGTTTTAACAGCTGAACCATTTATTATATTTTTTGAATTATTTCTTCTTTTTCTTTTTCTTCATACCATCAAACAATATAAAATATTACTTGTAAATAATCAGATATTAAGAAATATAGATATAATTCACTTATTAGTAGGTATTAGGAAAGAATGACAAAAATTAATCAAAAGTTATCAACCATGTTTCAGATAGGTACGTTTTTGGCATAATTTCAGGTTAAATTTCCCAATCAGATGTCTGAAGACATTAATGTTCATTTATATCATTTACTGAAATACATACCTTGTGCTAGAGGCTATATATATATATATATATATTCCTTTAATTATTATTTTTTTTTTTTGAGACAGAGTCTTGCTCTGTCACCTAGCCTGGAGTACAGTGGCACAATCTCGGCTCACTGCAGGCTCCGCCTCCCGGGTTCATGCCATTCTCCTGCCTCAGCCTCCCGAGTAGCTGGGACTACAGGTGCTTGCCACCATGCCTGGCTAATTTTTTGTATTTTTAGTAGAGACGGGGTTTCACCGTGTTAGCCAGGATGGTCTCGATTTCCTGACCTCGTGATCCACCCACGTCGGCCTCCCAAAGTGCTGGGATTACAGGCGTGAGCCACCATACCCGGCCACATATTCAATTTAAATTTTAAAGTAGTTATTCGGTAAAGTATCTTCGGTAAAGATAATATTTATTTGGATTTTACATATGTGAAATTAAAGTCAGAGAAGTGGAAAAACTTGCCCAATGTCACACAGATGTTAAGTGATGATAGAATATGGAGCTGAACCCAGGTCTTTCTGACTCCAAAATTCATATTCTTTATTTTATCACGTTGCTTCTGTATTTGACAGTGTAGGAAAGAACTTTCCAAAATGACTTCTAAATGTACTGCCAATTTTATAGTTAATTTAGTGTAGTAGTATATTAATGCATTTCCTTAGCTGAATATTAAATGCTTGAGATCTAGAGCAATGCCAGTTGATCACTGGTGTGTTTTTTTTCCTTTGTTTTTTAATATTCTGTCTTTTACTTGAGTGTCTGTTCTTGTGACCTGAGATGTGCTTAAATTTCAAAATAAATTTTTAAAAAATCTAGGCTATTTGTTAAAAACTGTTCTAAAACTATATTAACGGACTCAAAGAAGTGATTTTAATTGGTATTGTATTAAAAGGTTTTCATTTCTTACGTTTTGGATACCAATTTAGGAGAATAGAAGCCTAGATGCAATATATTTTTAAATGTTTGTAAGTAAACATGGCTGGCTGCAGTGGCTAATGCCTGTAATCCCACTTTGGGAGGCCAAGGTGGGAGGATTGCTTCAGGCTAGGAGTTTGGGACCAGTCTGGGCAACGTAGCAAGACCCTGTCTCTACCAAAAAATTAAAAAATTAGCTGGGGATGGTGGCACATGCCTGTAGTCCTAGCTAGTAGGGAGGCTGAGGTGAAAGGATCACTTGAGCTCAGGAGTTTGAGGTTAGGTTATAGTGTGCTAAGATTATGCCACTTCACTCTAACCTGAGTGACAGAGTGAGATCCTGTCTCTTAAAAAAAAATTATAAATTTTATAAGTAAACAGCGCAGCTCAGTAGAAAGGGCTTGCGCTTTAAAAGCAGATAGATGTAAGTTTGACTCTGCCCCAACGTTTTAAATTTCCGTGATCCTACTTAGTTCCTCTATGGTTACTCCATTCCTGATCTGTGAACTAGGAAATACTCTGGGAATACTTCCTAACTCAAATGTTTATTTTCTTAGTATACAATACCTAGTTATTCTCAGTATATAATACTTTGTATCTAGTATCATTTCATCTGTCTTTCCAATCATGCATTCATCTTATAAAGATTATGTGTATAATGTTTTTCAGACCTAGTACCAAATCCAGTGAATAAGACAACAATGCCCTGTTGGATTTTTATAGGGAAGACAGACAGTTAAAGAAGTGATTACAATAACATATGACATGTATAATGGAGAAATAATAAGTGTTATTGAGCGCAGTAGCACAAACCTAGTCAAGTGGTCAGGAAAGGCTTCTTGGAGGAAGTGATGTTTAATTTTGACATCTGAAGGACAAGTAGGAATTAGCCAGGGCAAGTAAACTGACTAAATATTTGTTGAATGGGAGGTGGGAGAAAGGCAGAGTATTAGCAGCAGAGCTTCTGAGGTAAGACTATGGCACATTTGAGAAATGGGATACCTGAATAGTAGTGGGAGAGAGGGAAGGAATGTTTCCAGATGTAGATAGTTAGCTGGGGGGAAAATAGTTACAAGGGCCTTGTGAAACATGCTAAGTAGTTCACACTTAGGAATATTCTAAGCATTTGAAGGATCTTAATTAGGGGTTTATGATGAGATTTACTCTTGGCTTACATGGGCTGTAGTGTGGAAGATGGATTAGAGAGGAGCAACGTTGGAGATGGGGCGACTGGTTAGAGGACTGTTGCAGAAACCTGGGCAAATGAGTAAGGTTTCCTTGACAAGGGTGTGTTCAGGAAATATTTAGGAAGTAAAATATGCAGAAACTAGTTCTTTTTATATATACATAAATTTGATTTTATGCTGATCTTCTCTGTATTATTCTAATTTTAGTATATGTGCTGCCAAGGCAAGCACAGGAACTACTTCTTGATTGGATGTAGGGGGTAAAAAAAGGATGAGTCAGAAGTGACTCCCACATTTGTGATTTAAACAACTAGACCAGAAGTAGATTTGGAAAATGGTGGGTTCACTTTTGGATTTATTTCTTAGATAACCAAGTGAAGATGGCTAGGAGACAGTTGAGTATATGGGTCTCGAGCTCAAGCCAGAAGTATGGATGTGTTAGAGACATAAATTTGAGAGGCATCCACATATGGTACTGGTGGCACTCACGGCCATTGGAGTTGAAACAGTCACCCAGGAGCTGTATGTGAGGTAAGACTACATAAAATGGAGCCCTGAGGAATGACATTTAAAAGACTGGTAGAAGAATGGAAACATGAAAAAGAGTCTGATACAGAGTACATTAACAGTAGGAGGAAAACCAGGAGACCAAGGAAACCAAGAGAAGAGAGGGCTTCCAGAAGGAAGGACTGTTTAACACTACTGGTTAATTCCCAGAGGGCTGAAGAATATCTGTAGGACTTTGTGACACACGGGACACTGAGAACTTTAGGAGAGAGGTGAGGGCAGAAACAAAGTGGGTATAGTTAGCTTTCAGGAAGCTTAGGTTGTGAAGATGAAGGAGAGAGATTAGAGGGCAATAGCTGGAAGGACACATGGGGTCAAGGAAATGTGTGTGTGTGTGTGTGTTTGCGGCCGCGTGTGCACACTCACGCGCACATGTGTGATGTGTGTCTTAGAGGAGTAACCAATAAAAGGGAAAGAGTAGAGATACTCAAAATAGGAAGATAATCTGAAGAAGGTGATAGGGATTGGATTCTGAGCATAGCTGGAGAATGGCAGGAGGAGCATGTCTTTTATCATTACCAAGAGAGAATGTAGGAAGTTAGGTTAACAGGTTTATAGATTTGGATTTCTGTTTGGTGGTGGGTATTTGAGGGAATGTCCACAAGTGATAGCTTTATGTATGAGATAGGATTATCTGCTGAGAGTGGGTCAGACGTTTAAGAAAAGTAGAGAAGGTTTAAAATGCGAATGGTAAACAGGAAGACTAACTTTCTAGGGAATAGTAGGATCAAGAAAAGCTAAGGGTCCAGTTGAGGTGTGTGATCATGAGTGTATGTAGAGGCACTAGGCTGCACATTTGGTCGCCTGGGTAAAGTCAAAGAGAATGCAGATAGTTAATAGTTGAATTCACGGAGAGACAAAGGGACAAAAAAAATTGGCAAAGGAATGATTGAAGTGATAAGCCATGAACTAAAACTACAGAGGGAAGGAAGTGAAGACACAAGGAGGCTGGCTAATGGGTGAATTAAAAGTAAAGGGGTAGATTCTGGTCTAGAGCAGGTCAGCAAACTTTTTCTATAAAGGGCCGGATAGTAAATATTTTGGGTTTTGCAGGCTGTTTGTTGCAGCTACTCAACTTTGCCACTGTAACATGCAAGCATTCATAGACAGTACATAAATGAATGGATGTGTCTGTACTATAAAAACAGGTGGTAGGCTGGATTTGACATGCAGGCAATAGTGTGCTGGCCCCTGGCTAGAGGTCCCAGCTAAATTAAAGAACTAGCGAATTTAGGGAAAAAAGAAAGAAAAAAGAACTAATGAATTGGGAGTAATTGAGCCTGACGGGTCTGCTCAGAGAATCAGTTTGCATCTATGATAGTTCTTTATGATGACAAGACCTAAGACATGACAGCTAGAGAGAGTGGTGGCTGTGAAGAGGCAGAAGTGGATCTCCTACATGCATATTGATTTCACTCAAGATGATGTAGACATTTGGTGGCAGAAGCACGTGAGCCAGATTTGGAGGTTATCTTGGGATTTGTAGATGACAGTGATAAGGACTGGAGGTAGCAGAAAGGGTATATTCAAATAGCATAACCATTAAAGAAGCAGGGTTTTTTTTTTCCATTCTTTGTTCTTTTATTTATTTACCATATTTTCCTAAAACTGATAATCCAGACATTTTCTGAAACATTTTTCACAAGAATTTACTTTTCCTTTCTAATTTTTTTTTGTCCCACTTCCAGACCTTCATATTTCTACTTTAGGAGAATATTATCTCAGGCTATGTTAAAATGTATTTATTTTTGATATTTCAGTCTCTCCTATTTAATATTAGAAGCCAGGTAGTTATTTAAAGTTGAATATATCCAGTGTGATAAATTCTGTCCTTTTAATTGAGAAATTTAGACCATTTGCACTTACGATTATTGATATGGTTAGGTTAATGCTATCACCTTTGTAATTTGTTTTGTTCAGTCTGTTCTTGTTTCTTTTCCTTCTTTTTCAGCCTTCTTTTGAATTATCAAATATTTTTTATGATTCAGTTTTATCTCTTTTGCTGACTTATTAGCAGTAATTCTTATTTTAGTAATTGCTTTAGGGCTTACAAGGCACATCTTTAACTTATTACAGTCTGTCTTCAAGTGATAATACACCACTTCATGGATAGTACAATAACCTTATAATAGTGTACTTCCGTTTCTCCTCTTCCCAGTCTTTGTGCTATTGTTGTCATGTATTTTACTTATATGTATGTGATAAACCACACACTCCATTGTTATTTTTTTCCAGCAGTCTTTTGTCTTTTAAAGATATTTAAATAATAATATGAAAAAAAATTCCCAGTACTCATTATTCCTTTGTGTAGATCTGTGTTTCCATATTATTTTCCTTCAACCTTAAAGTCTTCCACTCACGTATCTTCTAATATGAAATGCTAGTAATGGATTTTTGCAGCTTTTGTATGTCTGAAAAACTGTTTTTTTTTTTTTTTTTTTTTGAGACGAAGTCTCGCTCTTTTCCCCCAGGCTGGAGTGCGATGGCACGATCTCGGCTCACTGCAACCTCCGCCTCCCAGGTTCAAGTGATTCTCCTGCCTCGGCCCCCCGGAGTAGCTGGGATTACAGGCGCCTGCCACCACGCCTGGATAATTTTTGTATTTTTAGTAGAAATTGGGTTTTACCATGTTGGCCAGGCTGGTCTAGAACTCCTGACCTCAGGTGATCCGCCCAGCTTGGCCTCCCAAAGTGCTGGGATTACAGGCATGAGCCACTGCGCCCAGCCTGAAAAAGTCTTTATTTTGCTCATAGGCATTATTTCTGATGAGATACCTCCTGTTGCCCTTATTTTTGTTCATCTGTGTATAATGTGCCCTATTTCTCTGGCTGCTTTTAAGATTTTCTCTTTATCATTGGTTCTAAATGATTTTATTATGATATGCCCTGGTGTAGTTAGCCCTCTCTACGTATTTCTTATGCTTGGGATTTACTGAGTTTCTTGGATCTATGGATTTATAGTTTTCATGGAATTTGGCACTTTTCAGCCATTATTTCTTCAGATACTGTTACTGTTCCTCCCTGTGCTATGATCTGGAAACTCTCTCTAGGTGGTGTCTGGGATAATCATGAGGCTTACTACCTGTTTGCTTCCCCTTTCTCTCAGGTATTACTGTCCTTTGTTGCATGATGTCCAGTGTTTTGAAAACCATTGTTTCATCTGTTTTGTTTTACAGCTGGTTCAGCAGGATGGTAAATCTAGTGTCTGTTACTCTAATTTGACTGGAAATAACAGTCAAATACTTTTGATATTACCGAGAAATTCAACTATTATCTATATTAAAATCCTCACTTTTATATAATGTCACTTTTTGAACTTGACAAGGCAAGAATGAATGTGATAGTTGATGACTACTTTCTAACCATGGAAAGAACTGCGACCTTAGCCTGAATAAGGAAATATAAGAGCTATTTGACTTTGGGTTCTTTTTTTAACCTGAATTTTTTTTTTTTTTTTTGAGATGAAGTCTCTAGCTCTGTTGCCCAGGCTGCAGTGCAGTGGTGCAATCTCGATTCACTGTAACCTTCACCTCCTGGGTTCAAATGATTCTCCTGCCTCAGCCTCCCTAGTAGCTGGGATTACAGGCATGCGCCACCTTGCCCAGCTTTTTTTTTTTTTTTTTGGGTGGTTGGGGGTGGGGATAGAGGCTTGCTGTGTCGCCCAGGCTGGAGTGTGGTGATGTGATCTTGGCTCACAGCAACCTCCGCCTCACTACAACCTCTGCCTGCCAGGTTCATGTGATTCTCCTGCCTCAGCCTCCTGAGTCGTTGGGATTACAGGCATGAGCCACCGCACCTGGCCTCCAACTAACTTTTGTATTTTTAGTAGAGATGAAGTTTCACCATATTGGCCAGGCTGGTCTCAAACTCCTGGGTTCGAGTGATCCGCCCACCTCAGCCTCCCAAAGTGCTGGGATTACAGGCATGAGCCACCGTGGCCCAGCCATAACCTCAGATGTTAGAGGGTCAGATTTTATCTCAGTGTAAGAATACACTTTTTTTCAAGAGGATAGGGTACATTCTTATTTAATTATTATTAAGATATAATTTATATATCATAAAAGTCACCCTTTTTAGTGTTTTCACAAATCTCTCCCTCTCTATGCTAATCCCCTGGCAACCAGTAGTCTGTTTTCCATTTCTATAGTTTTGCCGTTTCTAGAAAGTCATATGAATTCCAGAATCTTACAGATTGTAGCCTTTTGATTCTGGCTTATTCACTTAGAATAATGCATTTGAGATTTATGTATGTTTGTATCAGTAATTCATTCCTTGTTCTTCTTGAGTCGTATTCCATTGATTTGCTGTATCACACTTTTGTAATATCACCGGCTGCCAAAATAGGCAGAAGTAGTTGAGTATATTTGAGGATGGCATAGAAAGGATTTAGCCCTATTCTGATGGGAGATTTAATTACCTCAGAACTTCATTTAACATCTGAAGTTTTGAAATGGCAATGTAAATGTTTTTACTTGGCAAGTACAGGTTATTCACTTGACTTAAGAAGGGGATATATTGGAACATACTGTGTTACCTACACAGATCCTGAATTTGTGATCAATGGAAACAAGATGTATTTGTTTTCCCTAGTTTGGGGACAGCGTTTTTGCTCCCTTCTTTTTTAATTTTTTTTAATTTATTTTCTCTTTGAAGTTATCACAAAGTAATTAGCTTCTTTTTGGAGTTAATTTAATTCCCCTTATTTTCTACCTGCCTCTCCAGTCTACTTCTGTTTCTTTGGTATATCACAGAACTAAGCCTAGTTATTTTAGAGTTGTTTTAGAAGAAAAACAAACTTGGAAGATTTAATTCTTATTTTTATTCTTGTATTTCTCTAATTTCTTATTGTAGTGATAGCATGTGAAGGAAAATGCTGGGGCTCTGGAGTGAAACAGAAATTCAACACTTACAATTGTGTTTCTAACTAAAAAACCTGAAAATTACCTTCCAACACTCAGCTTTCTTATCTTTAAAATGAGGCTAAGTACCTATCTTTGAGGTTGTAAGGAATAAAAGAGATGATGTATGTGTTTTTAACACAGTATGTAGTAAATACTTAATTTCTTTTTTTTTTTGGGAGACTGAGTCTCGCTCTGTCACCCATGCTGGAGTGCAGTGGCATCATCTCGGCTCACTGCAACCTCTGCCTCCCAGGTTCAAGCGATTCTCCTGCCTCAGCCTCCTGAGTAGCTGGGAAACAGGCATGTCCCACCACGCCTGGCTAAGTTTTTGTATTTTTAGTAGAGACAGGATTTCACCGCGTTAGCCAGGCTGGTGTCTGTCTCCTGACCTTGTGATCCGCCCACTTTGGCCTCCCAAAGTGCTGGGATTACAGGTGTGAGCCACCGTGCCTGGCCCGTAAATCCTTAATTTCAAATGTCACCAAAAAAATTTTTCCAGTCCTTTTTGTATCTCCACTTGAATAAGATCCTATAAAGATCAGCAGTTTTTTAGAGTTTGATCAAGGGCTGAGGAAAGTATGCACTATTTTTTTTTTTTTATTATACTTTAGGGTTTTAGGGTACATGTGCACAATGTGCAGGTTTGTTACATATGTGTCCATGTGCCATGTTGATTTCCTGCACCCATTAACTCGTCATTTAGCATTAGGTGTATCTCCTAATGCTGTCCCTCCCCCCTCCCCCCACCCCACAACAGTCCCCAGAGTGTGATGATCCCCTTACTGTGTCCATGAGTTCTCATTGTTCAATTCCCACCTATGAGTGAGAACATGCGGTGTTTGGTTTTTTGTACTTGCGATAGATTACTGAGAATGATGTTTTCCAGTTTCATCCATGTCCCTACAAAGGACACGAACTCATCATTTTTTATGGCTGCATAGTATTCCATGGTGTATATGTGCCACATTTTCTTCATCCAGTCTATCGTTGTTGGACATTTGGGTTGGTTCCAACTCTTTGCTATTGTGAATAGTGCCACAATAAACATACGTGTGCATGTGTCTTTATAGCAGCATGATTTATAATCCTTTGGGTATATACCCAGTAATGGGATGGCTGGGTCAAATGGTATTTCAAGTTCTAGATCTCTGAGGAATTGCCACACTGACTTCCACAATGGTTGAACTAGTTTACAGTCCCACCAACAGTGTAAAAGTGTTCCTGTTTCTCCACATCCTCTCCAGCACCTGTTGTTTCCTGATTTTTTAATGATGGCCGTTCTAACTGGTGTGAGATGGTATCTCATTGTGGTTTTGATGTGCATTTCTCTGATGGCCAGTGATGATGAGCATTTCTTCATGTGTTTTTTGGCTGCATAAATGTCTTCTTTTGAGAAGTGTCTGTTCATGTCCTTTGCCCACTTTTTGATGGGGTTGTTTTTTTCTTGTAAATTTGTTTGAGTTCATTGTAGATTCTGGATATTAGCCCTTTGTCAGATGAGTAGGTTACAAAAATTTTCTCCCATTCTGTAGGTTGCCTGTTCACTCTGATGATAGTTTCTTTTGCTGTGCAGAAGCTCTTTAGTTTAATTAGATCCCATTTGTCGATTATGGCTTTTGTTGCCATTGCTTTTGGCGTTTTAGACATGAAGTCCTTGCCCATGCCTATGTCCTGAATGGTATTGCCTAGGTTTTCTTGTAGGATTTTAATGGTTTTAGGTCTAACATATAAGTCTTTAATCCATCTTGAATTAATTTTTGTATAAGGTGTAAGGAAGGGATCCAGTTTCAGCTTTCTACATATGGCTAGCCAGTTTTCCCAGCACCATTTATTAAATAGGGAATCCTTTCCCCATTTCTTGTTTTTGTCAGGTTTGTCAAAGATCAGATAGTTGTAGCTATGCGGCATCATTTCTGAGGGCTCTGTTCTGTTCCATTGATCTATGTCTCTGTTGTGGTACCAGTACCATGCTGTTTTGGTTACTGTAGCCTTGTAGTATAGTTTGAAGTCAGGTAGCGTGATGCCTCCAGCTTTGTTCTTTTGGCTTAGGATTGACTTGGCGATGCGGGCTCTTTTTTGGTTCCATATGAACTTTAAAGTAGTTTTTTCCAATTCTGTGAAGAAAGTCATTGGTAGCTTGATGGGGATGGCATTGAATCTATAAATTACCTTGGGCAGTATGGCCATTTTCACGATATTGATTCTTCCTACCCATGAGCATGGAATGTTCTTCCATTTGTTTGTATCCTCTTTTATTTCATTGAGCAGTGGTTTGTAGTTCTCCTTGAAGAGGTCCTTCACATCCCTTGTAAGTTGGATTCCTAGGTATTTTATTCTCTTTGAAGCAATTGTGAATGGGAGTTCACTCATGATTTGGCTCTCTGTTTGTCTGTGATTGGTGTACAAGAATGCTTGTGATTTTTGTACATTAATTTTGTATCCTGAGACTTTGCTGAAGTTGCTAATCAGTTTAAGGAGATTTTGGGCTGAGACAATGGGATTTTCTAGATATACAATCATGTCATCTGCAAACAGGGACAATTTGACTTCCTCTTTTCCTAATTGAATACCCTTTATTTCCTTCTCCTGCCTGATTGCTCTGGCCAGAACTTCCAGCACTATGTTGAATAGGAGTGGTGAGAGAGGGCATCCCTGTCTTGTGCCAGTTTTCAGAGGGAATGCTTCCAGTTTTTGCCCATTCAGTATGATATTGGCTGTGGGTTTGTCATAGATAGCTCTTATTATTTTGAGATACGTCCCATCAATACCTAATTTATTGAGAGTTTTTAGCATGAAGGGTTGTTGAATTTTGTCAAAGGCCTTTTCTGCATCTATTGAGATAATCATGTGGTTTTTGTCTTTGGTTCTGTTTATATGCTGGATTACATTTTTTGATTTGCATATGTTGAACCAGCCTTGCATCCCAGGGATGAAGCCCACTTGATCATGGTGGATAAGCTTTTTGATGTGCTGCTGGATTCGGTTTGCCAGTATTTTATTGAGGATTTTTGCATCAATGTTCATCAAGGATATTGGTCTGAAATTCTCTTTTTTGGTTAAGTCTCTGCCAGGTTTTGGTATCAGGACGATGCTGGCTTCGTAAAATGTGTTAGGGAGGATTGCCTCTTTTTCTATCGATTGGAATAGTTTCAGAAGGAATGGTACCAGTTCCTCCTTGTACCTCTGGTAGAATTCAGCTGTGAATCCATCAGGTCCTGGACTCTTTTTGGTTGGTAAGCTATTGATTATTGCCACAACTTCAGAACCTGTTATTGGTCTATTCAGAGATTCAACTTCTTCCTGGTTTAGTCTTGGGAGGGTGTATTTGTCGAGGAATTTATCCATTTTTTCTAGATTTTCTAGTTTATTTGCATATAGGTGTTTGTAGTATTCTCTGATGGTAGATTGTATTTCTGTGGGATCGGTGGTGATATCCCCTTTTTTGTTTTTTATTGCATCTATTTGATTCTTCTCTCTTTTCTTCTTTATTAGTCTTGCTAGCGGTCCATCAATTTTGTTGATCCTTTCAAAAAACCAGCTCCTGGATTCATTAATTTTTTGAAGGGTTTTTTGTGTCTCTATTTCCTTCAGTTCTGCTCTGATTTTAGTTATTTCTAGCCTTCTGCTAGCTTTTGAATGTGTTTGCTCTTGCTTTTCTAGTTCTTTTAATTGTGATGTTAGGGTGTCAATTTTGGATCTTTCCTGCTTTCTCTTGTGGGCATTTAGTGCTATAAATTTCCCTCTACACACTGCTTTGAACGTGTCCCAGAGATTCTGGTATGTTGTGTCTTTGTTCTCGTTGGTTTCAAAGAATATCTTTATTTCTGCCTTCATTTCATTATGTACCCAATAGTCATTCAGGAGCAGATTGTTCAGTTTCCATGTAGTTGAGCGGTTTTGAGTGAGTTTCTTAATCCTGAGTTCTAGTTTGATTGCACTGTGGTGTGAGAGACAGTTTGTTATAATTTCTGTTCTTTTACATTTGCTGAGGAGAGCTTTACTTCCAACTATGTGGTCAATTTTGGAATAGGTGTGGTGTGGTGCTGAAAAAAATGTATATTCTGTTGACTTGGGGTGGAGAGTTCTGTAGATGTCTATTAGGTCCACTTTATGTAGAGCTGAGTTCAATTCCTGAATATCCTTGTTAACTTTCTGTCTCGTTGATCTGTCTAATGTTGACAGTGGGGTGTTAAAATCTCCCATTATTATTGTGTGGGAGTTTAAGTCCCTTTGTAGGTCACTGAGGACTTGCTTTATGAATCTGGGTGCTCCTGTGTTGGGTGCATATATATTTAGGATAGTTAGCTCTTCTTGTTGAATTGATCCCTTTACCATTATGTAATGGCCTTCTTTGTCTCTTTTGATGTTTGTTGGTTTAAAGTCTATTTTATCAGAGACTAGGATTGCAACCCCTGCCTTTTTTTGATTTCCAGTTGCTTGATAGATCTTCCTCCATCCCTTTATTTTGAGTCTATGTGTGTCTCTGCACGTGAGATGGGTTTCCTGAATACACCACACTGATGGGTCCTGACTCCTTATCCAGTTTGCCAGTCTGTGTCTTTTGGTTGGAGCATTTAGCCCATTTACATTTAACGTTAATATTGTTATGTGTGAATCTGATCCTGTCATTATGATGTTAGTTGGTTATTTTGCTCGTTAGTTGCTATAGTTTCTTCCTAGCCTCGATGGTCTTTACAGTTTGGCATGTTTTTGCAGTGGCTGGTGCCAGTCGTTGCTTTCCATGTTTAGTGCTTCCTTCAGGAGCTCTTTTAGGGCAGGCCTGGTGGTGACAAAATCACTCAGCGTTTGCTTATCTGTAAAGTATTTTATTTCTCCTTCACTTACGAAGCTTAGTTTGGCGGGATAGGAAATTCTGGGTTGAAAATTCTTGTCTTTAAGAATGGTGAATATCGGCCCCCACTCTCTTCTGGCTTGTAGAGTTTCTGCTGAGAGATTAGCTGTTAGTCTGATGGGCTTCCCTTTGTGGGTAACCCGACCTTTGTCTCTGGCTGCCCTTAACATTTTTTCCTTCATTTCAACTTTGGTGAATCTGACAATTATGTGTCTTGGAGTTGCCCTTCTCGAGGAGTATCTTTGTGGCGTTCTCTGTATTTCCTGAATCTGAATGCTGGCTTGCCTTGCTAGATTGGGGAAGTTCTCCTGGATAATATCTTGCAGAGTGTTTTCCAACTTGGTTCCATTCTCCCCATCATTTTCAGGTACACCAATCAGACGTAGGTTTGGTCTTTTCACATAGTCCCAAATTTCTTGGAGGCTTTGTTCATTTCTTTTTATTCTTTTTTCTCTAAACTTCGCTTCTCTCTTCATTTCATTCATTTCATCTTCCATCACTGATACCCTTTCTTCCAGTTGATCGCATCTGCTACTGAGGCTTCTGCAACCTTCGCGTAGTTCTCGAAACTTGGCTTTCAGCTCCATCAGCTCCTTTAAGCCCTTCTCTCCATTGGTTATTCTAGTTATCCATTCTTCTAATTTTTTTTCAAAGTTTTTAACTTCTTTGCTATTGTTTTGAATTTCCTCCCGTAGCTCAGAGTAGTTTGATCGTCTGAAGCCTTCTTCTCTCAACTCATCAAAGTCATCCTCCATCCAGCTTTGTTCCGTTGCTGGTGAGGAACTGCGTTTCTTTGGAGGAGGAGAGGTGCTCTGTTTTTTAGAGTTTCCAGTTTTTGTGCTCTGTTTTTTCCCCATCTTTGTGGTTTTATCTACTTTTGGTCTTTGATGATGGTGATGTACAGATGGGTTTTTGGTGTGGATGTCCTTTCTGTTTGTTAGTTTTCCTTCTACCAGACAGGACCCTCAGCTGCAGGTCTGTTGGAGTTTACTAGAGGTCCACTCCAGACCCTGTTTGGCTGGGTGTCAGCAGCGGTGGCTGCAGAACAGCGGATTTTCGTGAGACCACAAATTCAGCTGTCTGATAGTTCCTCTGAAAGTTTTGTCTCAGAGGAGTACCCGGTTGAATGAGGTGTCAGTCTGTCCCTACTGGGGGGGTGCCTCCCAGTTAGGCTGCTCAGGGGTGAGGGACCCACTTTAGGAGGCAGTCTGTCCGTTCTCAGATCTCCAGCTGCGTGCTGGGAGAACCACTACTCTCTTCAAAGCTGTCAGTCAGACAGGGACATTTAAGTCTGTGGAGGTTCTTGCTGAGTTTTTGTTTGTCTGTGCCCTGCCCCCAGAGGTGGAGCCTACAGAGGCAGGCAGGCCTCCTTGAGCTGTGGTGGGCTCCACCCAGTTCGAGCTTCCTGGCTGCTTTGTTTACATAAGCAAGCCTGGGCAATGGTGGGCGCCCCTCCCCCAGCCTCGCTGCCGCCTTGCAGCTTGATCTCAGACTGCTGTGCTAGCAATCAGCGAGACTCCGTGGGCATAGGACCCTCCAAGCCAGGTGCGGGACACAATCTCCTAGTGTGCCGTTTTCCAGGCCCGTTGGAAAAGCGCAGTATTAGGATGGGACTGACCCGATATTCCAGGTGCCGTCTGTTTCCCCTTTCTTTGACTAGGAAAGGGAACTCCCTGACCGCTTGCGCTTCCCGAGTGAGGCAATGCCTCGCCCTGCTTCAGCTCGCGCACAATGCGCTTCACCGACTGTCCTGCACCCACTGTTAGGCACTCCCTAGTGAGATGAAATCGGTACCTCAAGCAGAAATGCAGAAATCACCCGTCTTCTGTGTCGCTGGGGCTGGGAGCTGGAGACCGGAGCTGTTCCTATTCGGCCATCTTGGCTCCACCGAGTATGCACTATTTTTGTACTGTTAATGTAGAACCATAGTGTAGCTTGGAGATTGTGCAGTCCAGACTTACCATAGGGAAAGCTCTTTTTATTTTACCACCTTCTAAAAAGGATTCTGCTTTTACCTAATGATGAATTTAAGCTTTAAAATGTTTAGGAGGTTTTCATTCAAGGAATGTCATTAAAAGAATACTTGAGGTTTTTGTTTTTTTTTTTTGAGATGGTGTCTTGCTCTCATGCTGGAGTGCAATGGCACAATCGTCTCGGCTCACTGCAACCTCTGCTTCTTGGGTTCAAGGGATTGTCCTGCCTCAGCCTCCCAAGTAGTTGGGATTACAGGCACCCTCCACCACTAATTTTTGTATTTTTAGTAGAGATGGGGTTTTTGCCATGTTGGTCAGGCTGGTCTCAAACTCCTGACCCCAGGTGATCCACCCGCCTTGGCCTCCCAAGGTGCTGGGATTACAGGTGTGAGCCACAGCGCCTGGCCTACCTGAAGTTTTTAAATGTAATAGCTAATGAAGGAAACAGGTTTGGATTGAGGTTGTTATATATCTGCTCTTTACCAAATTGGGTTTTCTACCATCATTCCTCAGTATTTTGTTCTAGTTCTTTTTTTAAAAAAATTATTTGTTATTTATTCATTCATTCATTCATTCATTCATTCATTTTTTTGAGACAGAGCCTCCCTCTGTTGCCCAGGCTGGAGTGCAGTGGCACGATCACAGCTCACTGCAGCCTCGTCTTCCCGGGCTTAGGTGATTCTCCCACCTAAGCCTCCCTAGTAACTGGGACCACAGCTGCATGCCACTATGCCCAGATAATTTTTTTTTGTAGAGACAGGGTTTACTCCATGTTGCCCAGGCTGGTTTCAAACTCCTGAGTTCTAGAGATTCACCTGCCTTGGCCTCCCAAATTGCTGGGCTTATAGGTGTGAGCCACCATGCCCAGTTATTATTTATTTTTAATTTTTAATTTCTGTGGGTACATAGTAGCTGTATATATTCATGGGGTACATGAGATGTTTTGATAGAGGCATGCAGTGTGTGCTAGTCACATCATGAAAAATGGGGTATCCATCCCCTCAAGCATTTATCCTTTGTGTTACAAATAATCCAGTTATACCCTTAGTTATTTTTAAATGTTCAATTATTATTATTATTGACTTGTTCTAGTTCTGATGTGCTACTTTATAATACTTTTATTTGGCTCTCATTGTGTGAGTTGATTGGATAAGTCTTTGTTCTGGAGAAAAATTCTCAGTCTAGTTAAAGATAGGGAAAATGTATTTATTTTAGTTCTGCTACTCTTAGGGAAATCCAGCAGCAATAATTTATATTAGAGTTATGTTATAGAAAGTACAGTTAAAAAACAGAACTTGCATTATCCTAACACATACCTTACAGTTGGCAGTTTTACATATTCTTAATCTTATAAATGTTTAATGGAAGTCATTAATGAATTAAGATGCCCTCTAATACGTAAAACAAGTCAGTTTTATTATGACTTAATGTTTTCTAGATGAAGGTAATGAAACAGAAGTGCAGCCACAACAAAACAGCCAGTTAATGTGGAAACAAGGTCGACAACTACTCAGACAGTAAGTGTCCCATGGTCAAACTTATAAATGGCTGAAGACAAGAAACAGTTTTATGAAGTTATTTTTACTGTGTATTTTCAAGTCAGATGAATATTTTCTCTCTTATATGGATGCTGTGAAAAAGCTTAATTGAATTACTGTTCCTTTTTCATATGAAATACCTTTTCTGTATGGTAGAACTTATATAGTTAAAAGAATTTTATAACTTTAAAATTATTCTTTTCATTGTATATTTTATGTATGAATACATAACATTTTAATATATGTGCAGTTGGCCAGGTGCAGTAGCTCACGCCTGTAATCCCAGCACTTTGGGAGGTCAAGGTGGATGGATCACTTGAAGTCAGAGTTTGAGACCAGCCTCACCAACATGGTGAAACCCCATCTCTACTAAAAATACAAAATTAGCCGGGTGTGGTAGCACATAACCTGTAATCCCAGCTACTTGGGAGGCTGAGGCAGGAGAATTGCTTGAACCCGGGAGGTGGAGTTTGCAGTGAGCCAAGATCGCGCCATTGCACTCCAGCCTGAACAACAAGAGTGAAACTTCATCTCAAAAAAAAAAAAAAAAGTGCAATTGGTGTCTACATGCAATTTTGTTATGTTTTAAAACTTTTAAATAATTGGAGAACTTTTTGAATTCTCCAAATTTGCAAATATTGCCTAACATATAGTTCATTCATTCATTTATTCATTCATTTATTTGAGATGGAGTCTCACTCTGTCACTCAGGCTGGAGTCCAGTGGCACAATCTTGGCTTACAGCAACTGCTGCCTCCTGGGCTCAAGTGATTCTCTTGCCTCAGCCTCCTGGGTAGCTGGGAATACAGGTGTGTGCCTCTACGCCTAATTTTTTTTGTATTTTTGTAGAGATGGGGTTTTGCCATGTTGGCCAGGCTGGTCTCGAACTCCTGACTTCGAGTGATCTCTCCACCTTGGCCTCCCAAAGTGCTGGGATTACAGGTGTGAGCCACCACGCCCGGTCAACTTTCTTCCATAAAATAATAATGTATTTGAGACAATAAAGAGTAAACAAAGATGGGTTGAGGTTCTGATATCAAGAGGTAGACTAGACTCACCAGCTCATTGCCTGGTTCTTGAATACCACCTTTGAAACTCATATTCAGATTTGTGCCTCAGTAAAATGAAATTTACTACCTGGTTTTTTGGAGGTTGATTATAAGTTGTTTAAACCCAAGGTTTCCAAAGTAGATGTATAGCAGCTATTACTTTTGACCACGGAAAGAGAATCTTAAAATGTCTTTGCGTATGTATTTTTTAATCTAGATAGTTACAAGAAAACGAGATATTTTCTGATATTTAATAAGTGCATTTTTACTAATGCCCACACTTTGACCTTAAATAATGACTTACACATCTTCCTTTTTAAAATAGATGTGTTCTTAGAATGTTAATCTTTTTTAAACCAAAAATGGTTTCATAATGAGCTATCCAAGAGATATTTTCAAAAACTTCAAAGGACTCATAATCTACTCTTCCGAGTAAAGGTGTCATTTTATCAATGAATGAGGAAGTAACTGTTGAGTAAAACCAGCTTATCTATGGCCTTCCCTTGTTGTCTCTCTTATTGGCGTCATGATAGGTGAACAGAAGGTAGTTCAGTTTCTCCAGATGACCATAGAAGACAGCTCTGTGGATCCTCCTCAGATGAGACGATTTAATGTGGTATTGGGGAAGTGAGAAGCCATTCAAGCACAAGTGCTCCCTGAGGGTGGGCCACCATTCTGGCTCATAGTCTTCCATAATCGTCCGCTGCAAATTGTAGCCTGGGAACGCTCCAGCCGTATTTCAGCTAGCCTTCAGGGATCGCCGCCTCCGAAACAACAAGCCATGCAGTCTGCCTACGGACCTTCGCACAGACTCTCATCGCCTCCCGCATCTCAGCAGAAACGCCCAACAGAACCATTAGGACCAGCGAGCACGCGCACCTTAGCCGGCCCCGCCCGGCAGGCCCCAGGTGGAGAAACCGCCCTAGCAGCTCTCTGCGGCGCCCAGTTCAGGCGGCGGTTGCTGCTCAGGTGCTGCCGGCTGGCGGGTCTCCCTGGAGAGCGAGGCGCACCCTGCCCCAGGGCCTGTTTGACTGTCGCCCGCACGCTCTTCTCTTCCACCGGCTCCAGATGCTCGGAGCCCCCCGCGTGGGGCCCTCTGCAGCCCAGGGATGGGGCTGAGTGGTGCTTCTCCACCTGGTGCCGCCGCTGGGCCCACAGCCCGACTTCGTGCGTCGCCCCCAGGGTCCGCGCTGATGGGCGCGAGGCAGGAGGACGGGATCCGGGGTTGCCACCGCTGCAGCCAGCGCACCACTTGCAGGTGGCAGCTGCAGCTCGGGCTCTGGCGGGGGCCGGCGGGGGCTGGCGGGGCTCCCCTGGGATGGCCTCCTGGGCCCTGAGTGCACCGCCCATCCGGCCAGAGGGTGCGAGTCTCCTGCACCCCGGGCCGAAGCCCATGCCCGGCGCTCCTGCCGCAGACTGCTTGACCTGCCGGGGTCCGAGCGGCTGGAGGCGCCCGCCTGGTCGGGGATTCCCAATCCTCGGCGACCCCTGCTCCATGTGCTGGTGGCGGCTGCAGCTGCAGCGCCCATGGGCTGACGTGGCTTCCCAGAGCTGCGGCCGGCGACGCCCAAGGGCCCCACAGGCTGCGCTGCCCTTGCCAGCTGCTCCTGACCCACGCCCAGAGCACAGGACCTGGCGGTTGGCACTCTGCAGCCGCGGGGATGAGGCTGAGCGCCGGTTCTCGGCCTCGTGGCTCCGCTGGGGCCACAGCCTGACTTCACTTCCCCGTCGCCCAAGTCGTGTGATGGGCACGTGTGAGGAGGGGCAATCGGGGTTCCCAAGGCTGCTTGCCTGCATGCCACTCCATGGCCACTAGGATAGGGCTAAGGAGCCACCAGGGGATGAGCATGTCGTGGCCATCGGGATGGGGCTGAGAATCTATCTTTATCCTTATGCACTGCCCAGCCAACTTCCCGACAGCCACTACCGCAGCGTCCTGTCAGGGAGTCCTTGCTGTTGGGGCGGGGATGGGGAGGGCATGGAGAATCAGGGATGGTCTGGCCATTGCTGCTGGTGCCTGATGTGCAGGTGGCAGCTGCACCTAGGGCACGGGCTGGTAGGTCTTCTCTTTTGGATGGTTTCCAGGTGGCCCATTGCACCGTGACCAAGCCAGAGGGTCCACTCCATCTTAGCCCACACTAGGAGTCCAGGGGCTACAGGCGTGGGTACTGCGTGGCCAACCAGAAGGGGCTCAGCAGCCAGTTCAGCTTTCCTGCCTTTGCAGGGCCTGGTTGACAGTGGTGGCAGTGTCTGGCGCCAGAGTCCGCGGTTAGGGTCCTGGTTGGGGAAAGGGGTGGGCAGATGGGGGTTGCCTGGCCACTGCAGCCCAAGGGAGACATGCAGGTGGCAGCCGCACTATAGGTGCAAGAGTGGGCTAGCAGGGCTCCCCTGGGATGGTCTCCGGGTCACTGAATGTACTGTCAACCTGGCTTAAAAATCCACTCCTACTCGACCCTTGCCTGGAGCATGGACCTTGGCACTGGGCACTCTGCAGCCACATGCATGGGGCTGAGGTGTGGTTTCCTGGGGTGGAGCCACAGACCTGCCGACTGCCTGACTTCATGCCATGTGAATAATTGCAACCATGTGAATAATTTCATTAAATGTAAATTAAGCACATATATTAAAAGAACAAAGCTGGAGGCATCACACTACCTGACTTCAAACTATACTACAAGGTTACAGTAACCAAAACAGCATGGTACTGGTACCAAAACAGATATATAGACCAATGGAACAGAACAGAGACCTCAGAAGTAACACTACACACCTACAATCATCTGATCTTTGACAAACCTGACAAAAGCAATGGGAAAAGGATTTCCTATTTAATAAATGGTGTTTGGAAAACTGGCTAGCTATATGCAGAAAAATGAAACTGAACCCCTTCCTTACACCTTACACAAAAATTATCTCAAGATAGATTAAAGACTTAAATGTAAGACCTAAAAACCATAAAAATCCTAGAAGAAAACCTAGGCAATACAATTCAGGACATAGGCACAGGCAAAGACTTCATGTCTAAAATACCTAAAGCAATGGCAACAAAAGCCAAAATTGACAAATGGGACCTAATTAAACTAAAGAGCTTCTGCACAGCAGAAGAAACTATCATCAAAGTGAACAGGCAACCTACAGAATGGGAGAAAATTTTTAAAATCTATCCATCTGACAAAGGGCTAATATCCAGAATCTACAGAGAACTTAAACAAATTTACAAGAAAAAAAACCCCATCAAAAAGTGGGCAAAGGATATGAACAGACGCTTCTCAAAAGAAGACATTTTTAAAAAAATTTTTTTAACATTTTCTAAAAATACAAACAAAAAGATGCATATCAAACATATTAGGAAGGTTACACATGGGAAGACAGGGAATAGAAATGGGGGGTGGGAATGAAAAAAAATGAGAGAGGGACTTTGGAAAAATGAGAGAGGTGGCTCATAATTGGTATTTTCTGTAGAGACAGCGTTTCTCCATGTTGGCCAGGCTGGTTTTGAACTCCTGACCTCAACTGATCCGCCCGCCTCAGCCTCCCAAAGTGCTGGATTACAGGTGTGAGCCACCGCACCCAGCCCAAGTTTTTATTTTTAAAAACCAAGTAAACACATCAAAAACAAAACTACTACTTACATCGTAAGTTAGTGAGTCTGCTTCATTGGCCACTGTAAGGCCTGCTAGTTCTCCAAGACCCAGTTCACTTTCAAGGGCTTCATCTGCTCCCATGATGAATGACTTTCCAGAAGAAGGAAGAAATGTCAATGCTTCCACTGAAGAGGGAAGACAAAGGAAACATAAAAAATCTCTAAGGAGCCAATATTTAGTCTCATTTGCTTGCATCAAATTTCTTGTAAGTGCACATATACACTTAATTGTTTTTAAATGCTTTTAAACACAAAAAAATTTAGTGAGCAGAAAATCCTAAATAATTTATTACTTTTTCCTTAACCACAGGTAAAGGCATCAACTAATTACAAAAGTAAAACATGAAACAAATCTAAGAATCCACTTTCTTTTTCACTATATAGAAAAATAATGACTATAGGAAAGTAAGTTTTCCGCATTTGATATTTCATGTTAATTACCTAAACAATTTCTATTAATTACTAAATATATGTAACAAGTGCTGGTCTCATTCAAAATATAATTCATTAATTTTATAACCTAGAAGAATATAGAAAATTTCAAATGAAAATGGGTCAAACTCTAAAATGTGCCTATTTATGTGACAAAATCAATATGTAGTGTTACAAGTCAGGATTACCTCTGCCGGGCAGGAGAGGGGTAGTGATCAAAGAAAGGAAGCAACAACAGGACTTCCAGGGCCCTGGTAATGTTCTACTTGTTGACCTAAGGGGAGGTGACATGGGAGGGTAATAATTCTATCTTGATGACAATTCACTAAGCTGTACCCTTATGATATCAGTACTCTTCTGTAGGTATATTATAGTTCATCTAAAAAGGTTTACTTCAGATTATATTTTTTATTTATTTTTTTTATGTTTTTTTTTCTGAGACAGAGTCTCGCTGCCACCCAGGCTGGAGTGCAGTGGTGACATCTTGGTTCACTGCAACCTCCACCTCCTGGGTTCAAGAAATTCTCCTGCCTCAGCCTCCGGAGTAGCTGGGATTACAGGTGCGTGCCACCACACCTGGCTAATTATTGTATTTTTAGTAGAGACGGGGTTTCACCATGTTGGCTGGGCTGGTTGCGAACTCCTGGCCTCAAGTGATCCACCTGCTTTGGCCTCCCAAAGTGCTGGGATTACAAGTGTGAGCCACTGCACCTGGTAAAGAAAATTTTTTACTTGTTTATTTGTTTATTTGTTTTTTAGATGGAGTCATGCTCTGTGGCCCAGGCTGGAGTGCAATGGCATGATCTCAGGTTACTGCAACCTCCACCTCCTAAGTTCAAGCAATTCTGCCTCAGCCTCCCAAGTAGCTGGGATTACAGGCGCCTGCCACCATGCCTGGCTAATTTTTGTATTTTTAGTAGAGACAGGGTTTCCCCATGTTGACCAGGCTGATCTCAAATTCTGATCTCAGGTGATCCACCCGCCTTGGCCTCTCAAAGTGCTGGGGATACAGGTGGGAGCCACCGCGCCCAGCGAGAAAATTTTTTAAAGTGTCCATTTGAACACTTTCATTAGCTGTGAATTGTGCTTCAAAGATGTCAGTTTTATTTTGTGAATAACTGGAAATATCCTATTTTGTAACATTTTGAATATAACAATCTAATTCCTTCAACAACCATCATAGAAAAATCAGTTAAAAGCAAAATGTCAAAATAATGATTTTATTTAATTTGGTCAATAACAAAATGTCACTCTTTATAAATGCAAATTGTTCTGACAAACGTCAGAGATGGTCTTTGAGTAGTTTCCTAGAGGTGGTTACATATGACAAACATTTGTGAGTCAATAAGATGAATTTAGTAGTTCAAACCCTAGCTGCTAAAGGGGTAAATTAATTTTCTTAAACAAGTTAACTTATTGACTAGTGCATGTACAAGACATTTTTCAGTTTTATATTCAATCATGTCTAATAATAAATACTCATTGAATAAATGAAAGAATTGGCCAGGCTCGGAGACTCATGCCTGTAATCTTAGTGTTTTGGGATACCAAGGTGAGAGGACCCTTTGGGGCCAGGGGTCTGAGACCAGCCTGGGTGACAAGGCGAGACCCCTATCTCTTAAAAAAAAAATCTGAGACAGGGTCTCACTCTGTCACCCAGGCTGGAGTGCAGTGGTGTGATCTCAGCTCACTGCAACGTATGCCTCCCAGATTCAAGCAGATTCTCCTGTCTCAGCCTCCCAAGTAGCTGAGATTACAGGCACCTGCCACCATGCCTGGCTCATTTTTGTATTTTTAGTTGAGATGGGGTTTTGCCACGTTGGCCAGGCTGGTCTCAAACTCCTGACCTCAAGCGATCCGCCCGCCTTGGCCTCCCAAAGTGTTGGGATTACGGGTGTGAGCCATCATGCCCGGCCTCTACAAAACTTTTTTTAACAATTAACCAAGCACGGTGGTGCATGCCTCTAGTCCTAGCTCCCTGGAAGGCTTCAGGCAGGAGGATCTCTGGAGCCCAAGAGTCTGAGGCTACAGTGAGCTATGACTGCACCACTGCACTCCAACCTAGGCGACAGAGCAAGACTGTGTCTTTAAAAAAAATTTAAAGTTACTTGCTTTTAAAAACAGAGTGAAAAAAAAAAAAAAAAAAAAAAAAAAAAAAAAAAAAAAAAAAAAAAAAAAAAAAAAAAAAAAAAAAAAAAAAAAAAAAAAAAAAAAAAAAAAAAAATTAAAAACAGTAGTGACAAACTCTTAAAATCCTCAACAAAACAAAATAGAGCATAAATTAAGACATTATCAAACCACCATACAATACAGTAGCAAAAATAAACATAGGTTTTACCCAAAATACCATATATCATCCGAGAAGTTCAAACAACTCTAAACATTTTCTAATGAAGAATGGTTGATTAAGTTAGAACAGCAATTTTCAGGTCAAAAATATCAGTTGAATGACTCATGTGAGACTATGACGGTAGGTCTTCAGCCAGGTGTTTTTTGTTTGATTTGTTCTCATTTCTAACATTTCCAGATAACTTTGTTCAGGTGTAAAAGACTAAGATTCCTAGGATAGACCATATACATTATGTAAGCTAATTCTAACTACTGCTCTACAAATGGCCAAGTAAAACCTGAAAACAAAGAAGGTAACAACTCCTTCCTTACATGCCGGTGGACTGCCAGGACACTCCAGGACTGAAGAGGGACAGCAATAATAAGCATCACTGTTACCTGATTGTTCCTAAGGAGCCTTAGAACTTAAGACTATAGGTCACATTTCCATCTGGCAACTAAACCTTCCTAGCCCTAATCAGCTTTTACCAAAAAACAAAACAAAACAAAACAAAACCCTGTGCCTTTTAAGTGTGACACTGCCTTCTGACTTTTTTTTTTAAGACAGAATCTCACTCTGTCGCCCAGACTGGAGTGCAGTGGTGTGATGTCAGCTCACTGCAACCTCCACCTCCTGGGTTCAAGTGATTCTCCTGCCTCAGCCTCCCAAGTAGCTGGGACTACAGGCACATGCCACCATGTGCAGCTAATTTTTGTATTTTTATTTGAGACAGGGTTTCGCCGTGTTGGCCAGGCTGGTCTTGAATTTCTGGCCTCAAGTGATCTGCCCACCTCAGCCTCCCAAAGTGCTGGGATTACAGGCGTGAGCAACTAAACTGCACCCGGCCCTGCCTTCTGAATTATTAAAATAAAAATAAAGTAACAAAATTATAGAGCACGCACAGCATATGGAAGTTCTTTCTGAAAGTGGACTGAAGACCAAGAAGTATCAGTTATAGACAAGTAAATATACAATCTATCTCTTAAATGTTTCTTCTATTTCCAAAAAACCTGCACTGAGGAGGAAGGTTTAGGACCACTGCTGCAGATAGTAAGTTAAACAAACATTCAATGCTGGAGTTTTACAGTTCCTCACTATGTTTTTTATCAAGGACATCTTCTGTGGCTTATATAATGCTTTTGTACATCCGCCATTTAGTAAATAGTATATATCCTGCCTCTATTATTAGAATTCTGCATAATTCATGTATGGCCTGAGATGAAATCTGATAAACTTTTTGAATTATGAGAATAAGAGAAAAACTAACTTTTCTCCTTATCTAGACCTGATCTTGGGATAAATGCAACTGGTTAGAAGCCTCGTACCTATAATGTCAACAGAATGCATCTCCTAGTGATCAGCATACTTACTGAGGACCATGACCCACATCTGTAATTCAAAAGACATCAAATAAATTTTACATCTAGAGTGTGATGTGTTGATTCTTTGTATGGGTAATAAATTCCAAGTATGCTATAATTGACTCTAACAAATGATTAACCATGTACTGGTCAAAAATTTCACTGAAAAAGTATTCCACTCATGAAAATCTATATACATCTAAATCATATCAGTTTGTCTCTCTAAAATGTAATTTATTAAAAAATACAAGAAAAAATATGATTATGCTGTGTCTTTTTCTCAGGCTGTGTTGATCGATAAATAATAATTTGAAGAGACAGTGCAAATATAGTATTTAAATTCAGGGTTGACTTTTTTAAATAAATATTTTAAAATATACATTAATCATAATTACTTTTATGTCATGCTGAATTTTCAGCTAATATAAATATTTGATTGTTTTAAGAGACGGGGTCTCACTATGTCACCCAGGCTGGAGTGCAGTAGCTATTCACTGACTCAATCATCACACACTACAGTCTCAAACTCCTGAACTGGGGCTGGGCGCAGTGGCTCATGCCTGTAATCCCAGCACTTTGGGAAGCTGACGCAGTTGGATCACTTGAGCCCAGGAGTTTGAGATCAGCCTGAACAACATGGCAAAACCATGTCTCTACAAAAGGCATACAAAAAATTATCTGGGCATGGTGGCATGTGCCTGTAGTCCTAGCTACTCAGGAGGCTGAGGTGGAAGTATCACCTGAGCCTGAGAGGTCAAGGCTGTGGTGAGCTGTAATTACGCCACTGCACTTTAACCTGAGTGACAGTCTGTCTCCAAAAACAAACAAAAAACAAAACAAACCTCCTGGGCTCAAGTGATCCTCCCACCTCAGCCTCCCAAGGAACCACCAGGCTCAGCTTAAATATGTACTTTAAAATCAATTTCCACATGCAAGCATTGTACACATTTATAAATAGATAAATCAGACCTTGTGTCTAAAAGAAAGAACTGTATTTCCATACCATAAGATTACACTGCAAAAGACTAAAAATAACCTAAATATTCAAAAGGAAAAGTTTCATATCAAGTCTACAATATAATATACAATCTTAAAATTATCATTATGAAAATCATTTGTATGATTTTAAGAACACAAAATAGAATTATTATACATGGTGTAGAATAATGCATATTTTTATATAGGTATATTCTATACCTGTATAAAAAGTATATACACGTGAGGCCAGCCATGGTGGCTCATGCCTATAATCCCAGCACTTTGGGAGCCCAAGGTGGGCAGATCACTTGAGGTCAGGAATTCGAGGCCAGCCTGGCCAACATGGCAAAACTCCGTCTCTACTAAAAATAGCTAGGCTTGGTGGCAGGTGCCTGTAATCCCAGCTACTCAGGAGGCTGAGGCAAGAGAATCACTTGAACCTGGGAGGTGGAGGTTGTAGTAAGCCAAGGTCGTGCCACTGCACTCCAGCCTGGGCGACAGAGTGAGATTCCATCTCAAAAAACAACAAAAAGAAGTATATACATGTGAACCAAGACTGAAAGGAAACAAGTTAAAATAGCAGAATATGTGACTAGACTTTTAGGTGACTTTATCCCCTTTTTCAATTATCATTAATAAATTGCTTAAATATTTATATGAGTTTCAAAGTAAACATATACTACCAATTTATAGACTGTTAATTTTCCCAATGTTGGAATGGTATATATAGGGCCATGGGCATCAGTGGAGCCAGCAGATATTTTAAACCAGAATTTAGAGTTGGTTTAGTGTATGCACCTTCTCAAGTCTTGAAGATTGAATTTGGAATCAAACTCCCTTGAATGTAAGAAAGCTTGCATTTGGGGAAAACGATGCAGATCTAACATCTGCAGAATAAAGTTCTCTCTGATAGGAGAGGCCTTTCTAATGAATGAATTTAAAGATATACATCCAAGTGTATTTTGTGCTCCAGAGTGTCTTAAATACTTACCTTCATCTGCCCTATTAATTTCATGTTCAGGAAGCCTGGAGCTATTGGGTCTGGAAGGTGAACCCACAGATGGCTGCAATGAAGGAATTTCATCAACATCTCTCAAATTAGCAAGCATATCTTGTAGTTTTGACCTATTGTGCCCTAGCCAAAAAAAGGGGGGGGGTTGGGAGGAGACAAAAAAGAGAAAAGAGAATTATCCAACTGCATCAAAATGCTATCATAAGCCTTATTTTCCATCCGTCAATATTTACCTTTAAAAATATTCTACTAGATTAATAAGAATTATTTTCAAGTTTTCAAATTACTGTAAAAGTTTATTTCTTGAAAAGAATTATACTTTTTAAATTAAGCAAATGGGATATCACTATTTACATAAAAAAGAATGCTCGTGTCCAGTGAGACCATGAAAAATAACATTCTTTAACCACTGAATATTGCTCTAAATGCAGCCAGATACAGATTGTGAGCCTACTGTGCACTGAATTAAACAATAACATCCCTGTTTGTTTAAATTAAGGTGCATTAATTGCCTTACATCCTGAAGCTATGGCACCCGAGGTGAAGTCTCATGCCCTACTGATTACTTACCTAAACTTTGATTCTTCATTCTCCCACATCCCTGTTTTGACTGTTTTATATAGGATAGAGGCTGAAACAGATCTTCAGTAGTTTTTCCTGTTATAAGTTTAATTAAGAATGGGAAAATCTTACCCAAAGTCTGTTATGGTTTGTTCCTATACCAGCAAAGAATACAACTATTTTTAAGCAATTTTAACTAATGCCTAGAAATATATTTCAAGATGGTATGATTGGAGTACATGATTTGACTGGAAAATCTCTATTAGACCACATTGAAAAGACTCAAACTTTTCTAATGAGTACTAGTTCAATTAAAAAAAAAACTTTATGGTGGTTTATAAGTCAATGCTATATATATAATTCAAAGCATGGCTTCAGTTCTATTTTTATCCTAAGTCTTTACTTGTTCCTAGACTGCTATTTTATCAAGATAACAGGAACTGAAGACATTAAACAAAATGTGCTGAAATGTGCAGTCCCTCTGTCTTCAATGAAAGATGTTAAAATTTCTCCCTTACAGTGTCATTTTTCTTCACCATACTAAAAAAACCATGTGCTAGATGTCTGAACACACTGTAATCCCCCCGATTTAAGAAATCCAATTGCTTCTATTAGTAGGAATATTGTTCCAGTCAGATGGTGCAGTTTCAATTAAGTGCTAAATTCCAACTACGGCAATGCCTTGATATTTGACAAGAACTGAATAATCAAAGGAAAGGTAGATGGATTGTGCATAAGTCCTGGTTACCTTTCCAACTAAAGGATCTTTTATGTTTCAAGACATTCATTTTTGTAGCATAATGACCTAAAGAAATATATCAACATTAAGTTAATCTGGAAATTATTTCTCACATATGACATTCAAATTTTCCTCAAAATTTCAGTTTAACTGGTTTTTTGTCATGACTCTCAAAAGCCATGACAAATCATCTCCCTATGCTTGTTAAGATTAAATTGTCTATCAGTAAGTATATTTGGCTAAGAGGTATGAAATGTGCTTATGTTTTAATATTAATCTTTCTCATTCTGATTTAATCTATATTGAGATAGCATTAAACAACATCATCTCTCATTATGTAATGGTTTAACATCAATAGACACTGACTTTTTATCAAATCAAGCTAAACGCTTGTAAATTCTAAAATATTTGAAATAAAGCTTTAAATGCTTTTAAGTAATAAAGTTTAAAAGAATGTCCTAACAGGAATGTGACTGGTCTTTAATTAGCTTTAGCATCACTACAGAGAGAGAAAAAGAAAAAGCATATCTTTCCAGTCTTACGCAACTTTAAAATACATTTCTCGCTAAGTTAGATTTTAATCTCACTTTATACTACCTTAATATCTCAAATAATCAAATTCCTATTACCATAAAAAGGAGGCCCATATTGTCAATGAGGGTAGAAACACAAGGAAGTAATTTAGCCTTGTTCCCCTAAGATGATGATTAAAGACTGTTTTCAGGAATGGTTTGCAAGATTTTGTATTTCCATTTTACATTCTTAACTAGATCCACTGCTAAACAATTTGCATAATGAAATAATTAAACATATATGATTCACAGGGCTAGAAATTTCCTTTTGGATTTTGTTTTTGATGTGGCACATATTAAAAAGGAAAAAAGGTCATTGGTAATAATGTTATAAATAAAATTGGCCAAAAATGTTTAAATAGAAAATAAGTATTTTTAGAACTTATATATTTGACTCTGTGCCCTGTATAGCATATAGTGGTATAAGCAAATGAATTGCATGTTATGAACACATAGAATATTCAGGGGTAGAAATTAACTTTCTTTCTGTCACCAATGTCTAAAATTATAAGCAATAATTTTGGTGGATTGCCAGAGGGTCACACTAAATGAGTTATAAATTGTCACTGAAAAAGAAAAGCATTGTTATAATTAAGCACAGATACTTTTAAAAACCAAATTATCACTGTGTTTGAATACATAGCCCAACACTCATGAGGCTCTGGATTTATTATTGGGATATAGTATACGTGATTCCATAAGTACATGTGGGTTATTTTCTTTTAAGTTCATAATTAAATAGCTAATCATTTAATTTCAACCCCTGAGAGCAGGTGAAAAGGAAAGAGGTCAGGAGCAGAAATGAAAAAGAGTAAGTAGTTTTAGGAAAACGTTGAAAAAAAAACTGGGGGATGTAAAGAGGCAAGATTTATGATTTACAGGTACAATGTTTTCCACTTACTCTTCACCCCCTTTTTCTCCTTTCTCTCCTTTTTGTATTGTTCCTTGAGTTTGGTAATTATTCCCTGATCCACATTCCAGGCTTCAGGCATGAGACACTGGTCTTCCTTTTCTAAACAGAATGAAACAAATGAAACAGCCTTTTTCAATAAAATATTGAACACTCTGAGTCAATATGTCTGAATGACATAACAACCATTTTCTTTATAGTATCACTAATTTAGAAAATGTCAGTTTATTCATTTTATATATATATGTCACACAAAAAAATATAATCACTAAGAAGAAATGATCAGTGAAATTTCCTAGAATCAGTTTCTCTTGAAAGACAGACAGACAGACACACACACACCTGGAAGATTTTAGTGATTTTTAGTAAATTAAGCCCAAACACTTTACAATCAAGAACTTCTTGGCCAGGTGGGGTGGCTCACCCTGTAATTCCAGCACTTTAGGAGGCCGAGGCGGGTGGATCACATGAGGTCAGGAGTTCGAGACCAGCCTGACCAACATGGTGAAACCCCATTTCTAGTAAAAAAAAAAAAAAAAAAAAAAAATACAAAATTAGCTGGGCATGGTACCTCATGCCTGTAATCCCAGCTATTGGGAGGCTGAGGCAGGAGTCTTGCCTGAACCCGGGAGGCGGAGGTTGCAATGAGCCGAGATTGTGCCATTGCACTCCCACCTGGGCAACAAGAGCAAAACTCTGTCTCAAAAAAAAAAAACAACAACAAAAAACAGAACTTCTCGTTTTCAGAATTCCACTAGGACTAACACAAAAAGGCACTTTGTATTAATTTCTGTGATGAGAGAAAATTATTATTTAGGGATTGCACAAAATAAACTCCAATGATCTTTTAAAGAATTTTATATTTTTGCCATGTGTTCATTAATAACTGATAATTTTTATTTTACAGGCTTAATACATAGCATTTGTTAAAACTTATTAATCAACCTTCATTTAAAATTTACAACTTAAATGATGTTAGTTTATAAATTCTTAAAACAGGAAACTGAGCTTCTAGTAGTAAAGAAAATCAATAATCAATTGTCACTATTTCAAGAGAAGAAAATTTAAAGACTGTTATGTATTTATATTTACTATAAAACAATGTAAATACTATATAATGCTATGTATATGTTAACTCCGAATGCTAGCTTGAACCCGACTGATATATCCAACTGTTCATTCTACATTTCCATTAGGAAGTCTAACAGATACTTTCATATTAGAAAAAGGTGCACCACCATTATAATGTAGCACAATTTTGTATTTGTTTACATAATTAGCTTTTCCAGTAAGTTTTGTATTTTAATATGCTCAGTTTTGCTATTTAGTATCTTTTTGTTTGAGCTGAAGAGCTCACCTGTCATTTATTTTATGACAAATCTAGTGGTGAGAAGTCGTCTCTCTCAGCTTTTTTGGGGAAAGTCTTTATCTATTCTTCATTTTTGAAGAAAAATTTTTTCCAGAAATTGCATTCTTGGTTGAGAATTTTTCTCTTTCAGCATTGTCTTGCTTCTTCAAAATTCACTCTTTTTGACTTTTGACATTTAATTATGTCTTTGTGTGGACTTCCCTTGAATTTGTTTTATTTGAGTTCCATTTGGCCTCATGTATCTGTATGTCCTTTTCCTTCTACAGACTTGGCAAGCTTTTAGCCAGCACTGTACTTTCCTCCTTATTTTTCTCTCCTCCATCTGGAACTTTTGTGGTCAGTATATTATTTCACTTTATGATGTCCCTTAAGTCCGTAGGTTCATTTGCTGTTTTTATTCTTTTTTCTTTTGCTCCTTTGTCTATATAATTTGAAATGACTGGTGTCTGGATTAGCTGATTCCTTCTTCTGTTTGATCAAGTCTACTTTTGAACACCACCTAGTGATTTTTTTTATTTTGGTCATAGAATTCTTAGCTCCAGAATTTCTAATTGTTTCTTTCTGTAAAATTTCTATATCTTCAATATTTTTATCTTGCTCATCTATAATTGTTGTGATTTCATTTAATTGTGTCTCAGTGTTCTCTTGTGGCATGCTGAATTGTCATGGAGCCCTGGAGCTCTCCTTTCCTCATGTGTGCTTCTTCTTTCATATGTGATAACTAAAATGAACTTTAACAAATCTCAAATTTGAGTACATTCCCAATCACCTGCTAAAAGTAACCTCCCAACCTCCACTTATTCCTCAGATGTGGTAGTTTGAAAGTTGTTCCTCTAGATTACAACCACAGGCCAACCAGAGGGGACCCATGGTCACTAGAATGTTCCAGTGACCTTTATACTTCAGTGTGTGTAAGAATCACCTGGGATCCTATTTAACATTCAAGTTTCTGAGCCTTCCCCTAGCCAGGCTCTGTGCCAGTAGATTTTATATACAAAATGTGAGGGAACCATTACCCTTTTCAAGTGATTAAAAAAAATCAGAGGTGAAGCAATTAGATTTGGCTACATTTAGTTTGATGTTTTATCTTTCAAGATACAGGCCTTTTTAACAACTGTCTTTGCTGAGTTTCATGCTGAAAAAGCCTTGAGGTTCAGACTCAGCCCACAGGTCTCTGCACTCTCTCCACCTCCCTTCTGCCCTTTCCATGCGTACCTTCACAGCAATTATTTGTGAATTATTTATTTTTTCGAGCTCTCTCTTAAGGTTAATTTTTCTTAAGAAATATTTACTCTCAATATTATAAAAATGTAGAAGTTTATTGTAGAGAAATGGGAGAAAACATTGGCAAAAAGAATATAAGGATAAAACCATTTAAGATTTCCCCTTCCATCTATACTTATATTTATAGTTGGGCTCTAGTGGCATTTAAATGCAAAATTTAATATACATGTTTATATTATTTATATTTTTAAAATATTAATAATTGATTAGTTAATTCAACAATAATAATTGTTAACATTCCAGACACTACTCTAAATACTCATGAATACAGCAGTGAACAAAATGGATAAAAATTCCTGACTTGTGGAAGCTATATTCTAATGGGGGAAGACAGGGGATAAATAAACTATGTGGCATGCTGGGGGGGGTGATGAGTAAAGATGGAGAAAAATTAGAAGGATCAGGTCAATAGGAAGTGTGTGTTGGAGGTGGCAGGTGTACATTTTTCCCTCAGCTTAATTAAGGTTTAATCGCAAAACATTGTATATATTTATGGTATACAAGGTGATATTTTGATATATGTATACGTTGCAAAATGATTAAATCAAACTAATTAACATATCTGTCACCTCACATGCTTGCCATTTTATTGTTGTGAGAACATTTAAGATCAACTCTCCTAGCAATTTTCAAGTATTCTTTTGGCCCTTAGTATCTGTGGTTCTGCATCTGCAGATTCAATCAATCACAGATGGAAAGTATTTAGAAAAAATAAAAATAACAATATGACAAAAAGTAATTCAAATATAATATAGTATAACAACTATTTAAGTAGCATTTACATTGTCTTAGCTACTATAAGAAATCTAGAGATTATTTAAACTACATGGAAGGATGTGTCTGGAACTAGTCTCCCCTAGATATAAAGAGACAACTGAACAATATGTTGTTATTGATTACAGTCACCATGCTATACAGTACATCTCCAGATCTTATTGATCTTGTTTAGCTGAGACTTTGAACTCTTTTACCAATATCTCCCTATCCCCACTGGGTGTAATTTTCAATGGCTAGTCAGGGAAGGCCTCACTGAAAAGGTGGTATTTGAGAAAAGACTTGAAGGAAGTGCTGGGGCAAGAAATATAAATATCTAGGGAAAGAGTGTTCCAGGCAGAGGAGATGGTATGTATAGGTGCCACGAGGCAGGGGGATGGCTGGCATGCCTAACACACAGCAAGAAAGCCTCATCTCTTCCTCATGCCCACCTCACATTCAATATATTTAAATATGGTTCCCTCCCCACCATAACCCTGCAATGGCCTTGCAGAAATCACCAATAACATTCATGTCTCTAAGTCTTACGGACATTTTTTTCTCAAGATATATCTCTTCTCAGCAGAATTCAGCACTGCTGTTCCAACAGGTTTTTTCCTTTGGCTTCAGTGTCAACTCTATTCTACTTTCCCTCCTGATTGCCCAGAAAATTCCCACCTTTCTGGCTACAACTCCTCTATTTAATTTGTTGGCTTCTTTTCCTTTATTTGGCCATTAAATTCTGAAGCTCTGTGAGGCTGAGTTCCAGGCCTTCACATCTTTCAATGCTATACTATCCTCTAGGTCATTTTCTTCTCCAAAGCTTTGGTTATTACTTATTTGCCAATGAGTATATCAAATTGTTAATACAAATTGCACCCTCGGAATTCCAGATGACAACTGCTACATGGTATTAATATTTGACTGCTGGATGATTTACTTGAATGTTTCAGGGGCACCTCACACTCAACTCCAAAAGTGATCTAATGAACTTCCCCAAACCACATTCCCTTCGTGCATTTCTAAGAGAATGGATTCCCATTCATCTGACTACAGTGCTATCCTGAAAGCAGATCCAGAGACTAAGACTCACCTGCAGGTGATTCATTTGGTAGGTATCAGAATCTCTGGTAGGAGAACTGGGAAGTGGGGCAAAGACCCTTATAAAGAGTGAACTCTGAAGCAGTTACCAGAATGGATAACTGTGGATTAAACTTGGAATAACTCTGAGATCCAGTGTAGAAAACTCATCTCAGAAACATGCTGAGAGGTAAAGGGTATTTGTACAACAGTTTCTGATAGTCATTAGTTATGGACTGTCTCCTAGTGGCATTGATTCCTCAGCATGCCCAACCTGCAGCACGGACAGCAAAAGTGGCTTCTGTGATCAGAGAAAGCCCTCAGGTAAGGAAATGCAGGGGTGAATGCTGGAAGTCAGGCTGGCATGCACTGAAGTATTAGGGTGAGGTGCCATGGCAAGGTATCTGTGACCATCTTCCTAACCTTTCACCTCCATTTCCAATCTTTAAATACATTTTACTTCCCAAATACGTAATAATAGGCATTTCCTTCCATTTCTACCACGACCTCTACTGCAGAGGTTGACCGCCACCATCTTTTTCAAATATACTTGCCTCATTTAGCACATTCACAGTGTTGTGCAACCACCACCTCTTTCGAGCTCCAAAACACTGTCATCACCCCATAGAAAACCCCAGTCCTCTTCCCCTCCACCCATGGCCACCACCCGGAGTGTGTTTGGCCCTTGGAGGACACTGCACATTGTTGCTGGGCATGATTAAATAGTTGCTGCTTTTCTGCACTTATCATTGTATTTTGAGTGAAAATTTCATAATTTTCAGTGTTTTATCTGGGTTAATTGGATCCAATTTTAGTTTTGAGTTTCTTTTTTGAGTAACTATAACAATTTTAAGGATTAATATGTCATGACTTTTATT